>NC_084822.1:19031530-19332539 GCF_958449725.1 Rosa rugosa
AGATGCTGGCTCCTGCGGAAACAAAAGTATTTTAAAGGGCCATAAACTGTAATATATTTCAATGAACGAAGCACAAAGAAATGATATCTAACCTCTAAACCACTTTTAACCATCCACCAACCAATTAGACCCTGCCCAGCACCAAGGGCAAGAAGAGTAGAAAGTCTCAGTCCAAGTTGTAAGGTAATATACCCCTTACGAAGAAAATATGAGAATGGCAAAGCGAACATAATACCCAATGCCCTTCCCCACATACGATGTCCATATTCCATCCAGTAGATAAATTTGAAGTCTTCAATACTCATCCCTTTATTTACACTGCAAATTATCAAGAAAAGTTCTCAAACCACTTCAACTACTATAAAAGGCAACTTAGTAACATCCACTATATAGTTGGTCAACCATATAAACTATATAACAGAAACTACTACTACTACATAAACACTAACATTATCACTAATATAGTCCTTCAAAGCCCAAGCCAACCAGAAATGAAATGCCTCTCTGCCAGCAAACTAAGCTAAATTCTAGAAGGGTTTTGACCCAATTTCCAGTTTACAGCCAAGTTTACTGTAGCACTACGAGCTACAAAACCTGAAAGGGCATTGACTTTAAAGCTAAATTATTGCTAAAATAATGGAACAGCGTTGTTTGCTCTAACCGCTTATATTCAGGGGATTGCTTGTACTTTTGGAACTCAATCAACCAGTCTTCATCGGAGAGAGGCGGAAGCCCCCCAGTAAATTTCCAATCAGTCATTGAAAGACCAGATCGGGTTAGTCGTGTAGCACCTCCAAGTATCACCATGCTAAACACCCATGCAGCGGAGCCGAAAAGCCAAATGCCAATCATTTTCTGAGCACGAGGTCCTCCGTTTACAAGAAACTTCAATCCCTCCGTATCTTTGATGCCTACAGAAGCCACAGTGGACATATTCCTTATAGATGGTACATAGTTACCCTGAAAATGGTACAAGAATTTCCACTTTATTTTTACCAAAAAAATAAATAAATAAAATAACTGAGCAACACAAATTTCGTCCTTGAATATTCACTGAAAAATGAAACTCCAAGAACTAGTCTTTGGTCCAATGCATGCATCATAGGAAACTGATAGTTAAACTCTAAAAAAAAATAAAAATTCAAAGAAGATTCGTTTCATGATATATGATTGGTGAACAAGCATAGTTTCTGGAGACACTAATATATAACCCATTTCTGCAATTGGAGGCTCCTATGCTTTATATAACAAAAGCAGCAGCCTGAGTCAGTAGAATTCAGCACTAAGCTAGCAGCAAACTGCAATCCAGGCCTCCAAGGGTTGTCAATCCCAAGACATGATACTCACTCAACCACCAAAATTATATCCACTACATGCTATGATTTGTCTGTTTTAACTTCACTGAGGCAATAATCACATCATCCCAACTACAAAATCACTTGTGTAGCTTTCAATATGTACACAACAAGACTAGAAAACTTGACTATGTCTCCCAAATCCATTCAATCTCAAAATCCTCGATTTTGCGAAGAAAACTAAACTCTACTGATGGAAATGAGACTAAAGATTTCAAATTTTGTTTGAATTGATGACACAAAAAATAAAGAAGCAACCTTGGAGAAAGATGGGGAGCTTTGCAAGCATTTCCTTGTGAGCCCAGTAGAGAATAGGCGGTAGGTAGCCTCCTCATTGGAAACCCTAGATGCCCTCACATTGTAGAGAGCCTTGCTATTGTTCTTCACAAACAACGCAATCACTCGGCTCCGAAACATGGTCCCTCTCAATTCTCAATTCTCAAGCTTGTGGGGTTTAGCAGCGGTTTTGGCTACTCTGAAGCAAAGCTGGAGGTTTATTTGGCTTTTCGAGCTCCAAAAACGACGACGTTGGGTGTAGTTTTAACTTTTCAAGAAAACCAATACGTGTATCCATTTCAAACCACGTGTGTACTTGATTTTCTTTTTTTCTTTTTTTTGGATAGATGGGGCCAAAAGGCCCGAAACACTTGATTTTCAAGTAAAAAGGTAAAAAAAATTTGTTACTATTCAAATATTTGATTCTATTTAGTATTGGAAAATAGGAAAATGATCATTTACTCAGTTTTGGGGTTAATTAACCCCCACTTACCCAAACACTCTAAAATATTGGAGAAATTTTTGAGTGCTCCCGTCACTTCACGTGGCATATGTGATGGACCACTCTAATTGGTCCACATCATTGTTGATTGTATTTTCTTTTTCTGTTGGAACTTGAAACCTAACGCCGTCAACCAAGAACACACTTCACATTATTGGAATTAAGAACAAGATCTGAAAGTTCTTCCATTCTGACTATATGCAAAGCTGGAATTTTCAACTTCGCTAGAGAAATTGGGAGATTCAAAGAAGCTTTAGCAATTATACAAAGCTGGATTGTTCTTGAATTTCTCCTTCCCAAAATTAAGTTTCATCCATTGATCTGAGCTCATATAATTCTTTTCGAAAAACATTTAATCTCATACAGTTCGAGCTTATTGCTTGGCTGTAGTTTGAATATTGGATGTATTCCACTGGGATTATTCATTGGGAATTTCATAACGACCAAAAGCCCAATTCTCTCCCACCTTCTGTTGGATGTTTCCAATTCATTTTTGTTTTTTCAATCCGATTCCTCCTAACATAAGCCAGAGAAGCAAGTCTACCATTCTCTTCACTCTCTCAATTGAAAGGACAAGGTTCTTGGTATTCATCCATTTTTAAAAGGGCCAAATCCCAATTCTCTTCCACCTAGCCTGCATGGATCATTCCCAATTGGATCTCAATTCGAAACTTTATTCGTTCTTTTCATTTGTTTTTTTTTTTTTTGAAAGTAATCTTTCCATTTGTTTTTTGAATAGAGATAATGTCGTTGTGAATGTTTTAACAGAGAAAAAATAAGAAATGACGTGGACCAATCATAGTGGTCCGTCACATATGCCACGTGGAGTGACGGGAGCATTCAAAAATTTCTCGATTGGCCCACTTACCCAAACACTCTAAGAGATCATTTCCCTAATACCTAATTAAGTTTTTTTTTTCTTTTCTTTTTATTTCTTTTTGGTACAATTTTGCCCTCTCCTTCTTTGTCACTTAGTGAGAGAAGTCATCGGAGACCTTGCCGGACTCCGAAGACCAGTCACCGGAATCCCGGATTCCGGCGTCTGAATTTATTGCCCCATAATAATACCTAGTAACCATATTATTGCCCCTCAATAATCTTTTATTTGCCCCCAATAATTTTATTATTGCCTTCCAATAATCGTTTTTTTGCCCCCCAATAATCTTATTAATATCCCCTAATAATCTTATTGTTGCCTTCCAATAATTGTTTTTTCGCCCCCCAATAATCGTATTATTGCCCAACCAAATCATAATAAACAAAACAATCACTACTAGCAACATCCCATATTGAACTCCGCCTCAAAGAGAGAGAGAGAGAGAGAGAGATAGAGAATGGCAGTGGAGAATGTAATTGGGACTCGGACAAAAAAAAATGCAGAATCGGGCTACAGAACAAGCGAAAACGCAGAACAAAAAAAAAGCAGTGGAGAATGTAATTTCATCAACTCCGGCGACAAGTCTCCGGCTACAGACCAAAAATGCTACTCTCTTCGCCGTCCAAGTGAAACCTCCCCCTCACTTGTCACCGGAAGCCCGTGAACCTCAACATGATCGGAGCCCCGTGAACCTCAACATGATCATGCCTCCAATTCCAGGTCCTAACTCTTGTCGTTCTTGTCGTCCTCTCTAATTCTAGGTCCTTCCTCCTATCCAGACCGAGTCAGCGATAACGAAGCCGAGAATAGAAAGCGGCGACTTCCTCCTATTCCAGGTTCTTGGTCGAGTTGCTGAACTGACTTGGACTTGAATCGCAATGCCGAGCACAGAACGACGCCGAGCACAGATTGACACCGAGAACATAACTGAAGTTCTCTCTAACAACCGGAAATTATCTATCCAGATCCGTGAGAGAGAGAGAGAGAGAACAACCGGAATTTTTCGATCCAGATCCGTGAGAGAGAGAGAGAGAGAGAGAGTCTGAGAGGAGAGAGTTAATTAATAGGAGCAAAACTATCAGTAGATGTTAGATTGGGTAAATGGGGTTTAAAAAACTCTTAGTGGAGTAAGTGGGCAATTTTTAAGCTGAAATTGGATAAGTGGTCACGGCCCCATTGGAAAATGCTTGAGACACCAAATATTTATACCAAAATTGAGTACCAAATGATGTGGCATACAACACTTCATCAATATCATTCCATAAATTTCAATGACATGGATTTATTTATTTTCAATTTAAAAACAGAATGTTTTTGAGAAAATATTTTGTATATTATCAAAACCCTAATGTTTTACAAAAATCAAAGCAATTACAAATATAATTACACTGCTTCTCGTGAAGAGCAGCCAATGTTATTCGTTAATTGGCTTCATCTTGCTTAAATGGGGAAAATGATGAAGAATAAAACAGATAGAGAGACCAATATTGATTCTTATCCAATTCTTTATTTGAAGTCTATTATCCATCAGCATTCTCAATTTATGGACAAGCTAGTTGATCTCATCCTTGCTCAGTTCTATTTATCCAATGACGACCGGAATAAACCATGGTTTCAAAGCCTCATTAACCTGCAAAAGCTTTAGGTAAGAAAGAAATAAAGAAAGACATTAAGAAAGCTCGCAGAGATCGATTCAAAACTCAAACATCAAAGACCCAGTTATAATCTTTCATGTGGGAATTGTTTTTTTTTTTTTTTTTTTTCTAATATATATTTTGATCTGGGTATTAAGGTTGCAGAGAGCCAGATTGCTATAACAACTCCATCTATTCATTTTCTAAATTAATTTGGTATTTTGTTTAATTGTAACTTTTATTTAATATAAGTTTTCTTAATTCTTAAAAAAAAAAATATGGCATGTCAACATTTAAATGGATGATATGGCATGTGCCATGTCATTTGGTAAGTAATTTTGGTACAAAGTTTTGGGATCCCTAGCACTACTCTTTAGTATTTTAGGACCCTCTCCTGTCAAAAGTGTGTTCCTAAAGCTGCAGGAGGTTTAGGTTAATGGTGGATTCGATTAGTTTCTAAAACGTATCTTAAACATTGTGGGTTCCTTGCAGTTAATCCTAATTAAAGTTTCAGATTCTGCAACATGGAAAGCGTTCTAGGTTGAGGATGCAAACTCTGAGACATAGGGATGTTATTGCGTACTTATTTAATTAAGATCAGAAGGTCCTCACTAACATTGTTAGGAACACTAACTGGCTGCTTAGGAATTGTAAAGATAATTACTAGAAAACTAGTATATAAAGGAAGGACTAATTTCAGTTTACCCCCCTGAGGTTAGGGGTCGTCATCATGTTAGTCCCTCTAGTTTCAATTTAATCATGTTAGTCCCTGTACTCTCAAATTTAATCAACCGTGTCCAATTTTTGGACTTCCGTCCAAATTGGACGTTAAATCAGTCCAGTGGGCCCCCTTTTGGGGGTAAAAGGGTCATTTTCGCACAATATGGCTCCAAAAATCTGAAAATTGTGTCTTCAACCTATGTACACCAAAGTTAAAATAAGTCTATAAAAACAACAACTAATTTGGAGCATTTTTAAGGGTTATCACACAAATCTGGGCACACATTGTCTTTAGCATTAGCATTAACAAATCTGGGCATATATAAAGTGAATTGAAATAAATGGTTCAAGGAACTAGATATTTCATTGAAGAATAAGAGCACACATTGTCTTTAGCATTAGCATCCCAATGGATGAATATTAGAACATTACATCCATAAAAACTAACAAAAACAAATTTGCAATGGGTTTTAGCTCTAATCATCTTTTCAAAAAATTAGAGCTAGCAACCAAGTGACATAGCAACAAGGTTGCGCAAAAGATTGCAACATAAACCTAATACGATAAAGTTTAGGGCATGCTAATTATACCTAATAGAGTACCATAATCTACTTTTTCCCATCCTTTGCATTATCTCTGATTCTGCTAGAGGACCTAGTCGGAGCTGCTTGCTTAGAAGATGATGATGGCTTGGCTGGAGGGTTAGACCTTGTTGTAGCAGGAGGAGCTTTAGCATTTGCTGGAGCTGGGGCAGAAGTTGCTGAAGCCTTTGGAGGTCTACATTTTGGCTTGCCTGAAGCATTTGATCCTTTTACTGCTGCTGCCTTTTGTTCATCTCTCTTTTTCTACAATACGAGACACCAAATTGAAAGAAAAAAAAAAACCAAAAACGCTCATTATTCATGTAAGGGACATCTTCAGACCAACACACAAACAAAATGGACATAAATGCAACACCCAAAACCAAAAACTGTTGAACTTTATTACCTTCAGTTTTTCTGCCCTTATCTTTACCTTATGCCTCAACTCATTCTTCGTTTTAGGTCTCTTTCTCTGAGTATTGGACTGCAACATATAAATACATGAAATTAGTACGGAGTCAGTTGTAAAACACAAGTCAAAACACAATGCAACAAGGTTGAAAGTTCATACCTGAGTTTCAGAAATTGATGCATCTAACTTCCTCTTTTTATTTTGGTTTCCTGAGGTCTTATTCTTGGCTGGCAAGTGTCTATGACAAGTCTTTTGGTTGTGTCCAACTTGACCACATTTTCCACACTTGAGAGACCTCTGAACCTTGCCAAGCTTGATACCACCAGCTTCTGCCCTCTCAGATGCATCCTTCATCCTCTTTGTCCTTGGCCTCCCTGGCTGCCTTGAGTACTGTGGGGGAAGGATTGGGGGTTCACCACTTGTTGACCATAGATCCATACCATTAATAGGCTTTATTGTATTGTTATAAATGGCCATGTAGGTCTTCTTCATGTAACATTGGTCCACATAGTCTTCGGGGGCATGTCTCATGAAATTTGCTGCTGAAATTGCATGTTTACATGGGATGCCAGTTAAATCCCACCTCCTACATGCACAGGTTCTTGCTTGCAGGTTCACCACATGCTTGCTTCCTCCAAAGCTTTCAACCTCAATTTCTGGTCCACCTGATCCACTAGGAATGCAATCGGTTGCTGCCTTAACCTTGTTTTTCTCTAGTATCTCCCTAGGTTTGGGGCAGATTGTATCTTCATACCTGAGCATCTTATCCCTCCTCAAATGGATCCTTTTCATCAGGTTAACCCTTATCTCTTCAAAACATGTCACAATCGGCTTTGCTCTAGCTGGTACGATAAAACCATTAAAGCTTTCACACAAATTGTTTAAAAGGATGTCACACTTCAAGTGTGTGTTGAAGTGTGACCTGCTCCAATGCTTGGCTGCCCTTCTAGGATCTACAAACAAGGCAGATATATCACATTAGTCCTCAGCTTGTCAAGTCCAAAAAACAATAGTTAAAAGGGCAGTGATTGATTATTTGTTAGCCAATCATATGCTCCGGGATCAAGTTGCTTTAAGAGGATCATTTCCTTGGTGAAATAGTTCGCTGCGGTTGCCTTTGCACATGCCCAAAGTTGGTCCTTCATCACCTTACCAGGGAATAACTTATTGAAATTTGTCCACAAGTGCCTAACACAAAATCTTAGGTCTGCAAGAGGTACGATCTCTTCAAAAGCAGGTAACAATCCCTTTTGCTTATCACTTATAAAGGTCCACCCAGCTCCCTCATCCCTTATGTTCAAGTCCTTCACTAACAGTTCCAGAAACCACTCCCAACTGTCCTTACTTTCCATCTCCACCATAGCATAAGCCAAAACCCATGTTGTGTTATTTGCATCCAATCCCACAGTTGTCAATAACTGTCCACCGTAGCAGCTCTTTAAATGGCACCCATCAAGCCCAAGGACTGGCCTACATCCAGCTCTAAAACCCATCTTCAATGCTCCTAAACATATATAAAGTCTCTTGAACACAGGTAACTGCTCTGGATTGTCAAAGTCACACTTCAGATCAATTGTGGTGTTTGGGTCAACTTTCTTAAGCTCCTCTCCATAATCCCTTATTCGTGCAAATTGCTCTCTAATAGATGCTTCTAGAAGCTGTAAGGCCCCTTTTTTTGCTCTATAAGCTTGCTGAACTGAAACTCGTGTCTTCAAACTAGCTGACATACTTTGAGCAAGTGAATCTGTCGAATATGAAATGCAAAAAAAAAAGGGTTAGCAAACAATATAAATTAGTTCCTCAATTATAACCTTATAATTGGAAAATAAATTAGATGAATGAAGGAAGTTTACCTGTTGCCCAATTTGGGTTAAGCTTAATCTGCTCTGCAAACTTTTCTGTCAAGTATGGTGTCCGAATCATACTGTTTTCATACACCCTAGCACAAGTGTGCTCTGGATTGTAGGTCTTCACCATGAGAGTGTCCTCATGTTGCATCTTAGATGCATAAAGCTCAAAAGGGCAGTTCTCTGCTTTGCAAATCACCCTCACTCTAAGCCTATCACTTTTGACAAAAACAGTTTCCCACCCTTTTTGTATTGCTCTCTCTCTTATGGCTGCTCTCAAAATTTTAGCTGTTGCAAACTTCATTCCTAAACTAAACTGAGGGTCATGCATATCGGTTTTCGGATTGAATTCAGGGAATGCCTCTCCATCTCCCTCTCCATCAGAGTTTGCCTCATTCCCAATTACTTCCTCATCACTGTCAACAGCTCCATGCATTGCTTCATTATCCTCGACCTGAAAAAGGATGTCACTCTCCATACTTGCACAATTTCCTTTACTCCCTCCTCCAATCCACTGCCCCATATTATTAAACTCACACTCCATGCCAGCCAACCAGTCCTCATCATCTACACCATAGTCATCATAGTCTTCCTTGTCAAACTGTGGATCATAATCATCATCCTCTGAACTGTTCTCAAACCACAAGTCCTCATCATCTGTACATGCTTCATCATCTTGGTCTGCATCATTAGGTACCCTACTTCTGGTCTTCCTTAAATCCATGCAACTCACTTCAACATCCATAAGATTATCCAGAAATCTGTGCTTCTCTTTTTCTACCAGATCGGGCTCTTCATCCACAAGTTTTTGCTTCCCTTTGTCTTTCGGATCATGTACTTGGGCTGAGCTAGCTTGAGTAGGGACTACATCATGCCATTCCAACTCCTTGATGACAATCCCAGTGGTCTTTTTTGTTGGTCTATTTGCGATTTCCTTCCTAGGTGAATCAGCTAGCTCTTTTATCACCACACTTGGTTTCTTTCTAGGTGAATCTGGTAGCTCTTCAATAATCACCCCACTAGAACCGGCCTGGCTGAAAGCAAAGTTATGATAGTCATCTTCACCATACATGAAAAAATCATCTTCTTCCTCATCATATTCACCCTTGAGCTCTAAGTGATCCAAATATATGATAACCAGCCTAATTTGTGGAACACAGCAACACATCGTAATAGCATCAAAATCAGTACTCAGCTTGGTTAAAGCATCATCACCATTTCCAATCTTGTACCAATAATTTATCCTTGAACCACCATAGTCTTCATTCAACCCCCTTACCATGCAATCAACTTCCACAAGTGAAATTTTATCCTTGTCGACATGGTCGTAGTAGGCTATCTTTCCCCCTATATACTGGTTATCCCTAATAAATCCTCCATGATACATTTTAACAGTAAAGTAATCTGGGTCATCTGCAAATTAAAAAAACAAAAACAGAGCTTTATCAAGTCAACAGAGCTTTATCAAGTCAATACCACAAGAAACAAAGCATGCTAGGTCCACAGCAGAAAACACTAATAGCAGGACTGCAGCAGCACCATTCTTTACTATATGCTAGGTCCACAAGAACAGTATTAAAAGCCCCAACTCACCTCCCCAACAACTTTCTTCATCCTACTTCAATACTATATTCATCACTTTCTCTAAACCATAAACACAAACAGACAAAAATATAAAATCCTACAATAAATTATCACAACCCAACCACAGTTTTCAGTTTAAAATCACTTCTTCTTAAGTTTCGAAACCCCCAATTTGGCAGTAGCTAGAAACCCTAAACCAAAACCCCGATTTGAAACCCCCAATTTGTGCTATAGGTAGAAACCCCAAAATAGAATATAGAAACCCTAAACCAAAACCCCGATTCGAAACCCCCAATTTGTGTTGTAGGTAGAAACCCCAAAATAGAATATAGAAACCCTAAACCAAAACCCTGATTCGAAACCCCCAATTTGTGTTGTAGGTAGAAACCCCAAAATAGAATATAGAAACCCTAAACCAAAACCCCGATTCGAAACCCTAACTATCATAACAAAACCCAATCGATTAGGCTCATAAACAAACGATTAGCCTTAAAAACGAATACTCACTATAAATAGGAAGCTCATCTCCTTCGCTTTCATTGCGCGGTATCCATTCATCATCTGCCATTCCACCTCAATAATGCGTTTCGAGTTCTCAATTCCGGAATTAGGATTAAATTCTGGGTATCGGGTTCTATTCTGGGTTTTGATCCCTCACTCTTCGTTTTGCCTAAGAGACTGGTTGTTGGTTTAGAATGGGTTTCATCGAAACTAATCCAGATTTTTTTTGTTTTAGATCTGAAATGGGAGACTGTGCTAGGGTCAATAGGTATTATTAGATTGAGGCACTCGATGATTTTGGGGAAACGAGAAGTTGGAGGGAAAATGGAATAAGGGCTAGAGAGTAATTTAGCCTCTAAAACGACCAATTTGGACTGATTTAACGTCCAATTTGGACGGAAGTCCAAAAATTGGACACGGTTGATTAAATTTGAGAGTACAGGGACTAACATGATTAAATTGAAACTAGAGGGACTAACATGATGACGACCCCTAACCTCAGGGGGGTAAACTGAAATTAGTCCTAAAAGGAATCTCCAATTCGAGTTGATTTCCAGGTTAATTACTTATAGTTGGTAATGTTGAGAATATATACATCCCACATGGGAAAAATGGGACCTTGCCTATGGGTTTATAAGGGTTTGGGCCACTCCATCAATTGCCAATTGGTTTTGGATGTGAACCCCAGATTACTTTATCATGGTATCAAAGCGGGTTACCCACGTGTGCATGCCTAACGGCCACACGAGCTCCACGTCACCCAAAGTTGTCCACGTGTATGGCTTGAAAATTCGCCACACGTGCGGGGGCGTGTTGAGAATATATACATCCCACATGGGAAAATAATGTATTGTTTGCTTATGATGATACTGGGTACAATTACTATGTATAACCTATTGCACAGTGAAGCATATAATGTATTCATTGACATTTAAAAAAAAAAAAAACTTTTCTTTAGTGGTGCAGCTCAACATTATAGTTTCAAAATCCACCATCGTGGGTAGTTTCATGGTTTAAGGCGTAGCATTGTTATAGAGGAGGTGAAGTCTTGTGTAGAGGATCTTGATGAGGACTAGAGTGCATGATCAGCTGGGATATTAAAAAAAACCCTGATTGGCTTGCTCCTTTGGTTCTTGGCATATTCTGGTCTGAACAATTCTGCCAATTTTTGAAGATGGCATTTTGATTTGTTATGGTCCTTTTTGGATCAGTTGGCAACCAAAGACATTCGTCAGTTTGTATCTGAAACAATATAACAGTTTTTTTTCTTTTGGTTGAAACAATATAGCGGTTTTACTTGTCTATTTATTTTTGATTTGCTTAGGTGAATGGACAAAATTTTGATTGCACTTGTTAAGGTGTGCAACACTAATATTGAATTCTTATGCAAATGACCGCTTTGTGCTAGATGTTTGTTCAGATGTGCAGTGTTATTTACTTTGGCTATAAAAGGATCTGTAGTTTGGGAGAAAATGGGTGAAAAGAGGGGTTTTCACAACTTTTTTTCTACGTTTTGGGCTTACGAAATTGGAGTTCAGAGACAAACTTGGAGTTCAGAGAAGGTGATATGTTGAGCTATTACAGTAAGAGAAAAGAGATTGAAGTGATGATGATAACTCCAGTTACTTTAGCCAATACTCAGGTGTAATTTATATGACAATTAATTAACCTTGGCAAGAGGACTTAAGAGGTTAAATTGATGAAGAAACAATTGAGACAATTTCTCAGGTCTAGAAGTTTATAATTAAGTTACAAGTTAAATGCATTAAGAGAAAGCTTAGAGGAAAAAACACAGAGAACTAATTAAGGACAAGAACCTAATCCTGTGCTGAGTCCACCAACAAAAGCTGCTGACACTGAAATGCTCAGTCATCTCTCTCCTCCAGGACCAATGCCCAGTTCTGTGCTTCAATACACTGAAATGGTTTAGGACAAAATTGCACAGACTAGTATGTTATATACAAACTCAAACCTATTATATAAATATAAATACATGGAGCACAGTGACTCCTGCAGGTTGCTAGGTAGGACAAACTGCATGGTGGTACATGAAGACAATTGTACAAGCCCTAAAGACAAGAATATATGCAGGGGAAATATAAGCATGCGCACAAGGACGTACGTACCTGCATCAATAACTCAAATACATATCAATATCATCAAACTCTCTCTTGAACCATATTGTGTTTCTGTGTGTTTGAGGCTTTCAGCTCAAGGTTTCTATTCTCTCTGGTATTCCATCTCCTACTCTGTTTTGGTCCAGTTTATATTTTGGTTAATGAGCTATATTTCTATGAAATTGGTTTGAAATGACTCTTTTCTTCAACATGAATTGTTTTGAATGATTAGCTTATTGTATGTTCATACTGTTAATTTCAACGAACTCCATCAAGTTCCTTCCTTCCTTACAAAAGAAAAGAAAAGAAATAATAGCTAGCTATAGGTAAACAAACAGGCCAGGTGCCTCTTTTTAATTATTTCTTGCTTCCCCTGAAGCTAAACCAAAAATCTTATTCTTTCTCCCCATTTGTCTGCAACTAAACACTTCTTATATGCATATATGGAGTTATATATTTGGTATGCTGTTGTTCATTGGTTAAAATATATTTGTTTGCAAGCTAGAATCTCAGATTTCGATGGTTTTCCTAAAGAACAGAGACATTTAGTTGACGGAAAGGTGAAAGGCATGAAATTTAGAGGGGTTAGCTAGGGGCTTTTCTTTTCTTCCTAATTTCTGGGGCTCTATCATTTTCTATATGGCTGTATTTCAAATTCTCTATTTCCCCCCTTTTCATTTTCTGGGGAACTAGTCATTTTATAGAAACTGAATTTCAAGGACTTGAGTCACTTGACAATGAAAAACAAGTTTTGGAATAGATCTATTCCAAAACTGAAATTACATGCTATCGATCCCTTCACTGTGCATAGAAGCACATGCACTTTGGTCAGGTAGATCGATGATCCTCAATCAAAATCCGACTTCAGAACTTGATCGTACCGGGGATCAAGGTCTGTCAAAGGAATCATATGCATGCATGATCGGCCTTAGCCTCCTCGATCAGCCAACTTCTTATAGGCAATGGCAACGTCATGAATGATGCATGTTTAAGTCTAAAAGAGACAACAGTCTAATAGGGGGTTTTTAATGCATTTTCTCTATATATTAATGAAATTAAGAAAGCAAATCCTATACCTTGTAAATCAAGGAAACCTTATACAAAAGAACAGCATACAAACTATGTTTGATCATCCATTTTCAAAATTTTCTTTCCCATGCCCATACAAATTGAGAGAGGATAAGACGAAGGCTAGGAAGACCGAAACGAGAAGGAAAACTTAAAACGAGTAAAAAACTTGAATATGTCCATTGTCACTACTGAAATGATCATGAAAAGCTGTTGGTGAGATACCATATCGATGACCAACATAAGATCCTTGTCTTGAAGTCGGAAAACAGGCCGGTGGCCACCAAACCCTTTGCAATTATGTGCAATTACAGAAGCAGGCAGGCTACAGCCGGCATTTCAAATTCGAAGAATTGAAGGACTGGGTTTTCTAACAACATTGGATTTGCATTCTGACCAACAATGAAAAAACTATTGGATTTACATGGTGGCACTGGAATCCATGTTAAAACTTCTCGAAGACTTTAACTCCTAGCTGTTTATATTTGTCTTCTCACATCTTGTTTCGATTTCTTCCACATTCATTAATTTTTATTAAATCATACTTGGTACAAACTCCAAATATTCAGGGAGTTTTATACACTAAGTAGCTAGACGAGGCAACTATATTGATTATTAACTTTCAGATATAACATCGTAAGAACTCTTTTTTCACATCCATGATAAGAGTTTGATTCTTGTTTTTTCTTCTATAAAGAAAGTGAGAGAAACCCAGAGAACCCAGCTGGTGCTTTTACCTGAAATGCGTAAAGTTTGGTGCTTTGAGGTTGAAGATGAAGAAGAAGAAGAAGATGTGAGGTCAAGGGTTCTCAGAGATGGAGGTGTAAGTTCTGGGCCTGTAACACTGCTATATATAGACCTACGACACAGCAGACCAAACAAGGCCACTCGTTTATTGTATATTCCTTATTTGCCAAAATAATTGAGACAGACAAAAGTGCTTCTGGCCAAAGCAGAAAAAAAAAAGTGCTTTTACAGTTTTACTCATGTGCTGTGAGTAAAATTTCAGGAATTTTGAATGGGCAGATTATGTGAAAAGTGCTTTTCTTTGTTATGGAAAAGTGCTTTTTCATATGGAATATTTTTTTTAGCTTTTGGTAACTAATCATTTGGAGGTACCAAAACAATTGCAATTGTCTGTGACTCTGAGTTTGATTCTATACGAGATTGAATCCTCGATAACTCTTTGCAATTGTCTGTTTCAAACATGTTTTTTCTTCTATAACAAGTTTTGGAATAGATCTATTCCAAAACAACTACCATGTCCTTCTGATGAGAACAATTTGAAAAGAAAGGAAACTGAAATTTTATCTTCACATTCGAGACTCTAGTAAAGCATAAGCCACCACTCATGTTATCCACCCACTACCATCAACATCGTCTCTAGTAAGCTTTCAGTCCCCAAGTAACCAAAAGACTACACTACTTCACTAAAACGCAGATAGTTCAAATCATCATGCTCACTCTACACAAAACCAAATCGCCACGAAACAAAACCTGAAGGAAGCAAGAAGATAATTGGCAGTTTCTGTGTTTTGTTTCAGAATCCGAAGAGTAATAATGCATTCAAGTTTCAAGAGCAGATTTGTACCTCCTGAGTGGCCTTTAAAAGAGCTTCAAGCTTTGCTTCAACCTGAGCAAGCCTCTGTCACCATCAACACTTTGCTCATGTATTCTTACCTACTTTTGCACTAGGAAACAAGAACCACATGCAGGCAGCACGACATCTTTTATTGTTAGAACCATTTTGGATGTGTATATTATACTGTGTGCTTAAAACAAATGTTTATTCCTCTGGAGATACCAAACTAAAACAACACAAAAGCGACTTAGAAAGGCATACCATTCATTCGCCAAAGTTTCACTTGTCGATCATCAGCTCCAGACACAATCAGAGGGAGAGTAGGATAGAATGAGGCCCAATTAACACCCCGATCATGGCCTTCCAAGACATACTTAACAACAGCATCAACTCCACCAAAGAAATCTGTATTGAATCTACAACTATGAATATACTATACATATCTCTACCAGATTATCTTTCTCAAGAATCAAAAAGACGAAGCTAATGAATCAGGAACGATGCTAATTTATATCAACAATATGCCAACAAAAAAAAAATAACATATGAAGAAACAAAATGAAAACATAAAACACAAAGAAAGAATTCTATTTTTATAAAATTCATACTTTCCGCCAACATATGGAACTCCTTTCCGAGAATTAGCAGGAATATCTCCCTGTAAACCTGGAATAATTTCTGTCATTGCTTGCACAATTTTGTGATCCTCGCTGTAGCTTTCATAACAGCGACCCCATCGTGGATCTCTACATACCTAAATTTGAAGTTACAAGTGAAGCAACAAATAAGAAAACTATAAAGCAACCATATGACATCTTTAGCCATATAAAGAAGAAACTTAAAATGTATAGGAGTGTATTATTCACCGCAATGCATGGAGCAAATGCATAAGGAATGCCCGTAGCTCGGACTTCAAGAGCAGTTGCAGCACCAATTCTTTTCACCAGTTCAGGATCCCTGTATACTGAAATTATTAAATATAAAGCACATTTGACTAACCACATTGTCCAAGCCCAACAAGATGATGCAGATTTTGGCTAAATAGTAGCATGATGATGCAGTATGTTCTGAAATTTTAGGCTAAGAAATTGAAAAATCTACTTGCCTGGTCGCTCCAAGCCCAACATTATGCGGCAAATTCTCACACTAAACTTAGCCTATTCCAATTTGCCTCATATATTTTCGAAACTAAACAATTTGCAGAACTATAAATGTCAAAATTCCATGCTATTCTACTCTACCTATTTTCTCAAAATGCAGAAAACTAGTCATAGATTGCAGCTAACTAAACTTTCTTAATCAATTGCAGATACAATAAGAGAAGCCCATTCAATTCCACATAGCCATATACTCAATTGCCCATTCAATTCCATATAGCCATATACTCAATTGCCCATTCAATTGAGTATATGGCTATGTGGAATTTCCGAAAATTTTCGAACCAAACACTGCCATGAACGAACAATAAGTCAAAAAAAGTACCTGTAATCAGAATCGGAGAAGCATTGCAGGAATCGAAGGGAGCTGATCTTCTTGGGAACCAAAGACAGAGAAGCCGAGCTGAGCTGAGAGACGCTGCGAGTGAGAGAGAGAGAGAGAGAGATCTGAGCTTTTGAGAGAATTTGAAATTGAAAACTGAGAATGAAGAGCGATTGGTACCTGGAGACGAGTTGATGGCGGGAGGGAAGGACTGCTTGAAGTCTGAAACGACTAGGTGGCTCCGACTCCGTCGAACATTATGAAGGTCACCGTCGACTGAGGCGAGAGCTTTTGGTGGCGGGAGACGAGCTTTTGGCTTCGACTAGGGCGTTTAGTGGCTTTGTAAAAGCTAGGTCAACCAAATTTCAAATTTCTCCTAAAATTTAGAAAAAAACGAACAGCTCCCCTCACCAATTTTTTTTTTTCTCTCAAAGTTTTGACAGCGTTTTCATTCTGAAATTTTCAACAACGTGCACACCTGCTTGTTGATAACTTAATTGACAACTTGCAGATAACAACACGCAAAGTAGGTTGTTGATAACCAAATTAACAACGTGCAAATGACGCGTGTGGTGTTAAATGGTTTACTACAACGCACATTATTTGCTCGTTGTCGAATGCTGTAAGTAACAACGAACATTTAGAGCATGTTGTTATTGTGATGTTGTGGTAGACTACTTTTCTTGTAGTGAGATTTGAGTTTCTTAAGATCTGTGAGGCCTATTTTTTTTAAAAAGTAACACCTACGTCAGCAGTCTAGCACATGTAAGATGTAAAGCCTAATGCCTGAAATCAAATATGGTAGCCCAACATAAGAGAATTCCCTTCTGCCCAAAAGGCAAGATTTCTGAATCTATTTTGAAGCACACTTAAGTCACCCAGGAGGCCAGACTAGGGGGGACATGATATGCTCATGTATGAATATAATCGACTGTTACTCTGTTACCAACATGTTCAGTGTGAAATTCACTTTGCTTCAACACATGCAACAACTCAGCAGTTCAAATCAGCATTTCATAGAAACTATTGTTCTAGCGATACAAGATTGCAAAAAGTATGGATAAGAAAGTTCACTTGAGCGATTTGAATACACTGGTCTCATGGATACATGAAAAGTGAAATGCATGAACTTTGTGTTTTATTGATAATGTCTATAAAGGTGTTAGGGGTTGGTGTGTATGCCTTGCTAGCTTCCAAACTCTGGTTGTATCATTTCTGTATGGCTGCATTTCAAGTTCTCAACTTCCCCCTGTTTTCTTTTTCGGGGAGCATACCGGTTATTTGTAGAAACTGAAGGAATTTTAGGTGGTGACAATGAAAAACTTCAAACATAAACTTGTGAATATATAGTTTAGAGTTTTCTTAGATTGTTGATGCCTATTCTTTATCGGTTTATTGTCTTTGGTTTATTGAGTTCGGTCATCAGATTATTCGTCTTCTGTTATTTTGCAGATAAAGCCATGGCTGCAGGAAAAATTAAGACTTACTTGGAAATGGTTGATACTCGGCTTGGTGGTAAGTTAAACATGTCCATCTCCTGTCTCAGAAATAAAGCGACACTAGTAAGAATTAAACATATATACTTGTGTGATCATGCAATACATGAAACTATTCCAATAAGTTACAGAACTCTTGGTCACCTAGGAGGCTAGGGAGAGACAATATGCTCATCTATTAAGATTGTAAAAACAACAGATTGATATATTAGTTTGTATTGATATCAACCATGTCAGCCTGAAGTGCATGATATAATGAGCATTCTGAGAACACAAATATGCATACTTAGTGCCATAGATTTTATTCAACAGTAACAAGAATGTAGTTATCTTAAGTAGGCTTTTGCGCTGTTAATTAAGAATATGGTTTCAGAATGCATCTTTAACTATTTGAAAATAATTACAGCCTAAATAATAAATATGCTCTGCTCCAGAATCACCATATATATGACCATTGAAAGTTCATTTTGAATCAGTCAAATTATACCGATCTTCTTTGATATATTAGAGCTATTTAGTTTTAGAACTATTAGCTTGTGTTGTAATTAGTTTTGTTACCTTATGGCAGGGGGAATCAAGAAAAACGATGTAACCCTTATATCTGGCCATGAGAAGTTGGCAAGGACAAGGACAGATCTGTGTCACCGATTCTGTGTTATTAGCCAAGTAAGTGACTCGGTCCATGGTTCTTATATTAAGATGTCAAGATAACCATTTAGGGTTGGTCTGTTCCCTCCCTGGTTGTGTTTCTGGTTTCTTTGTTCCTAACCTAGCTTTCCTTTGGCCAAGAAGCTAGCTTTCCTTATCTGTCCAGGACTTCTTGCGTGTCTTTAGTAATATTCAAAATAAGGAAAATTAATTTACCTTCTTATATGTAATTGTGATTATTATTTAATATGTCTTTATTTATATGATTTCTCTTAGAGCTAATTATGTATAAACCAAAAATATATAATAAAAAAAGGAAAAATTGAAAAATTTTAGACCATTGTTTCCAGTGCTTATCTGCATGCTTAGCATAGAAAGAGTTTAAATGAAGAAAATCAGCCAATTAAGTGTGATCCGTTAGAAGTCAATGAATGTGATTGTGTTTCCATTCATTCCCCTTGATTTTAGGTTGACATAGTAATCTCTTGGAAATTTGTTTGTACTGCAATAGACATGTGTACTGCATAATCTTCACTATATATACATCTCATATTCAGTCTTTTACAATTGTATTTCCATTTTTTTGGCTGTGTTGCAGCTCCCAGAGGAAGATGGAGCGAAAGAGAAAGTCATGTACCTTGATTTCTCAAGAGCATGTAGTCTTAGGCCAGACAAAATGCTTGTTACAGCAAAGAGGTGCTATATGTGGCTAACTTTGTTTCTGATTTTTGGTTTGTTTAGGTTAAGATTTTCATATATACTTAATGATGTTTTTGTTGTTGTTGCTATAGCTTTCCCTTGCATGGAGACAATGTATTGAAGAATGTGACGTATAGTAGAATTTCTCGTGGAGAAATTTCCAATGAACAGAACAAGTTATATGCTGAAGCAATTGCAAAAATAAGCAATGATGGAAGGTAAGTTACACAATATCTTAAGTTAACAACCTTGCAAATTATTGACTGATTTTGGTTTTATTTTCTCTTGTTTTTCTAAAGGTTTGGTCTACTAATATTGAATGATTTTCCAACTGATGCTCCAAACTTTACTCCAGCAGCACTTCATGCTCTTGCAATGGTATGAATTGAACACTTTTAGACCTCATCATTAAATCGAATATTTACATTCAAATATTTACCTTCACATATTCTCTTTTAGAAAGAAAAGATTGTTATCATTGTTAACAACAATGATGGTCCACCTCATGATGTTGAAGCTGCAGGGCAACATGATGACATGAAAAGGTTTTTACAATACTCATCAAATTTTTTCTCCATCATTCTCACCTCCTGATCCTACTGAAAATTGTCTTTCTTGTCATTATAGTGTTTACATCAAAGTGTCCAAGGATGAAGTACAAGATGTGGAATTTGAAATGACTCACTTCCTCCTTAATAGTGATGTGGAATTAAAATTCCCAACAAAAGGAATGACAGGAGCGATAATTGCCACAACTATTGAAAGAAGTATGTCCATCCTTTACTCTGATTTATTTTTATCCTTTACTATGATTTAACCTTCAGTGTGATTTTCTAGTTGTACTAATCTTGACCATCAGTGTGATTTTCTAGTTCTACTAATCTTGACCATCAGAGTGATTTTCTAGTTGTACTAATCTTAGACCATTTTTGCAGTTTCCTCCTCACGTGAACCATTTTGGTGTGCTCTTGAGTTATGGAATCTTGCAACAGATTTAAGAAAGGTGTACAAGAAGAAAACCATTGGGCAAAATGGGATGATAACAGCCTTCATTCATATGTTTTTGTGTGCAACTGCCTTTATCCTAGAGCAATTGAAGGAGTTTAAATGGCCAGAGAGTAGGAGTTTGAGCATTGCTGGGCTTGTTGTAGCTACCTTCGGAGCCTTGTTTTGGGGATGGGAGATCAAGCAGAAGTGGGCATCAAGAGAGCGTAAATGGTTTATGTGGCCATTCTTCCCTGCCACTGTGGGACTAATTGTTGAAGTAAACCAAGTGGCCTTCTATGTGGCATGCATTGCTCATCCAGGAAAGCCTCCGAGATTGGTCTTTTCTGCCCTTCTTTTTCATGTTTCTCATATCATTAAGCTCATGGCTAAGGATAAGAGAAAGAATATAAAAAATATGAGGTTAGGGGGTGAAGTTTGATGAAGATAGAGTTTGATGTAGTCTTGTGAAGTATTTTGTTGTTTGGTAACTTCAAATCGATGTATGTTGAACTTCTGTGTTATTTGATCACTTCAATTGTATGTTGAACTTCTGTTTTTTGTATTGTGTTATTTGGTAACTTCGAACCAATGTATTTTATCTATTTTGTCTAATTTATGTATTTTTCCTTCCAACAAAGTCGACATTATTGAGTTGTATTTTATTATTACTACAACTTATCAAATAAGCTAGGGCTATGGTAGTTCACACAGAGGCTGGTCTTGACTTCTTTTATATACTGATAATCAATATTTGCAGAGCTCTTATTTTGTGAGAACAAATTTAATTTACATGATTTAGGTTGTATCACTTCTGGAGTTCTGGTATCTTCTGTAAATGAATTTAATATCAAAACTTTTACATTTCAAGTACCACTTGAATGAGTGTTGACAATAGGTTTCTCTAGCCATGATCTGGTGTTGTTTCCAATCCTCCCATATCACAGTCACTGAAACTAGATTCATTTTTCCTGTCTCATTAATTCATGATTACATTTGAATATTTTAATTTTCCTTGGTAGTAATATTGTTTCATCTACTGAAAGTTGTGAAAAAGCATGACCACCACATTCACTTGGTCCCATCAAGTTAGTCTGTATCTGTTTTCACCATACTCTAACATTGTTATCACCATGCTCCAACATTGTGTTGCTGCTAGTTAAATTGAAATATTATGATTGAGAAAGCATGCCTGATTCATCTGCTTTCATATGTTCTGGACTTCTTTGACTTGGTTATTGTTGTAAATATGCTGTTCAAGGGAAATCATATATCGTTTGTTCGATCAACTAGAAAACTAGTTATCACCGAGAAATGAGAAAGTTTGCACATTTGGTAGGAGAGGAAAATACAATCTATGGACAAGATAGACCACATGCAGTAGCCTGGGCAACAACTGAGCAATGCATCTCAGAAGGTAATGATAAGCAGGAAAACTATCGGTGTATTTGTTGTTTCAACTGAGGAACAAAATTATTCTCAGCTAAGATACAGCTATATATGAATGTTATCAACATGTGAAACCAGAACTTCCAAGCAGAGAAAAATTCATTCAAAGAGCCTGTAAAACACAGTAAACCACTTCCAGGAAAGAAGAATGATAGCATGCTGCATGTCTCAAATTTCAATCAGCTGAAAAAGAATTCTTCAAATGCCGGAGACAGTATCTCTACAGCGAAAAAGAAATCTTCAAATGCTGGAGACAGTATCTCTACAGAGAACAATGGATTGCTTTGTTCAAATACAAAGGAGAAATCTTCCCATAGATGAGACAGAATGAGAAAATTACTAATATTTTCAAAGGAAGGAAGGGAAAGGCTGAAGTGAGAAAAGGAATGCAGTTGAGTGGGATAATTTAAGGAAGCAGGTGCTGGATGATGGTAGGAAAAATGAAAGAAACAAAGATGTAATGGACTCGCTTGACTATGAAGCACTTAAGTGCTACTGTCAAAGAGATTTCTAACACTATCAGGGAGTGAGGGATGAACATCATGCTAGCAGAGCGAATTCAGGTTTTCCCTTCTTTTATTGTTTAGTTTATCAACCTCATTCTTTTTTAGACCATCGTGAGCCAGTGGATAGGTTAAGACATCATTTATGCTAATGGCTGCAAAATGTTTGCAGGAGTTCCTAAATCTAATGGTTAAAGACCATGGAAGCATCAATTTGGAATGGTTAAGAAATGTGCCCCCTGATAAAGCAAATTAAGCCAGCCAAGCCAAGCCATTGCATATAATTCATTTTATTCTAAGATATTCCTACTGCCCCTTAATCTGAAAGGCATAGATTTCATATATTTTTCCAAACGATTCCTTTGCAGGGGTTAAGTATTCGAGGTTTTGGGCTTGAAAGTGTGGAATGTGTTCACCTTTTGACACTTCACCATTGATCTTCCTTTCCTGGTAACGTTTACAGGTCTAATTACTGATTTTGAATGAGGTGTAGAACATCTTACAGTCAATGATTTTTTATTTCTAATTTTGTACATAAAGGTTGATACAAATGTGGGAAGAACAGCAGTACAACTGGGATGAGTCCCCCTCTAACCACTTCCTGAGTCACTTCAGTTACACCTCCTAGAACTGTAAGAAATAGTATTGCATAAAGTGAATGTTCAGGTTTTCCGGTATTTGCAAATGCTAACTATATTCTTCTGTAGGTACCCAATGCAGGAGCCAATTTAATAGTATCTCTGGCCAAGATTATGCAAACTTGATCAACTAATCCTGGAATCTCATAGCTCCCTGAAGCTATTCATTCAATTTGAAAACACTACTGATACTTCCAGAATTCATATTGATTTGCTATTTTTTTTTTCATTTACGTATGCTTTCACTAATTGATTTACTTTTGTGCTACAGGTATGAGTTACTCTACCAGATGATTACATTTGGAAAGGTATGAATGCCGTTGCATTTGTTCCAAACAGGACCTGTAATTATTTAGTATATATTGTCTCACATGTTGTAATTGATCTGTATGCAGGTTTTCTGCACAAAAAAAAAAAAAAAAAAAAAGGCAAACCAAATTGCAATGCATGTCCAATGAGAGGAGAGTGTAGACACGTCGCGACTGTTTTTGCAAGGTTCGCACTAATCTGTCAAAAGTACAGATATACTTTTACCACTGTGCAGACATATAAACCTACTAGTCAAGAGAATTTTCTGATAATTGAAGCAAGAGACTCATGCCTCATTTTTAGCAATCCCGTGCCTAGTTAAGGAATTGAGGTCAAAGGCTTCAGTGTTCCTGTGTTTCTGTTTCGGGATGCTGGTGTGTTACTGGGCTTGACTGACTTTCAAAATATGATTCGAGTAGAGAACTAACAATAAATGTCTTAACGGATTGTTCGTGTGAAAATGTTCTTGGTTTACTATTACTATTAAACTCCCACTCCAAGGAATAAATCAATCATCAGAACTTTGCTGCTGTCTGTGATGGCACTTGTTCATGAATTTTGAAACTTGGAACTCATGATTCTGTGTCAGGGTGATTAGAATTTTGGGTTTTTGAGTTTAGTTAGCTTAAGTTTCTGTTAACTCGAGACCCATTTGATATTATATATTACTTATGTGAATGCGAGTAGTGCATGTACGGAAGCTCTACAATTGTATGCAATCCACTAATAAGAAGCTCTACAATTGATTATCTGTGGAACTAAGAACTTTAGAATTAATCCTATTATCAGCATGCTATACAATTCCTGGCAAATGTTGACGTTAAATTTTTTGGGGTAAAGTGAGCTTCATGTTACATATATGAGGTTCTACCTGGCTCTATGTTAGGCTGGAAATTTTTACTAAGTCAAATAACTGGTGAGTTTATTTAGTCTCTTGAAGGTATCTTAGAAACTGATCTAGGTTTCTTGAAGTTCGCCCCAAAGTTCCAGATTCTGCAGCCTGAGAAGCATTCTAGGTTCTAGACATAGAATTAGGAACTTTGAAATTCTAGATGTTTGAAGAGTCATTCATGCATTTTAATCTTGTACTTATTTAAGACCAAAAGGTCATCAATAAACAGTGTTGGAAAACTAAATGGCTTCTTATAGAAGGAAACTAGTATAATAATGGGAATCCCCAATTCTGCCGTAATCAACTCAATTAGTCGACTCTGCTTATATTAAGTTTGTTTGCTTAACTTAATAAAAGTGCACAGAGAAAAGCATATTCTAACATATGGGAACCAACGCAGAACTGCAACGCCAGTCTTAGAATCACTAGAATCTCATAGTTTTGGACTTGGACTGTGCCAAGATTTTGCTGCTGATGTTATTAAATAGCACTCTTTGATTCACAAGTTTTTCTGTAGCTTGTTGTTCTGGTTTCTGAAAGGTGTTTTCTGTTTCCTAGGCTATAGTTTTCTGTTAGGTTCTTTTGTCCCCTCCCCTCCCCTTTTTCTGCTGTGAACTCCATCTCCTAAAGCCAAACCGAATGACGATGTAACCTGTGAAGGGTAGGCAGCTTTATGTGTAGACAGTATAGTTTTTCATAAATTATGTAAATTGTTTTTAATAGGGGGAGAGTTGTGTAGCTGGGAATATTGATGTCAATGTGCATACTCAAGGCTTCAAAATTGTTAATGTCACCGTGGAAAATGAAGGTCAATACGCTGTGACCTGATGGTGGTTCGCACTGACATTAACATAATTATTGATGTTCAGACCCCTGAATCTTCGGGGCCAAAACAACCAGGGAATTCATTACACAACACTGATTTGTTTTCATGAACTTTTGTTTTGTGAATTGGTTTCTGTTTGCACTAAAATGATGCTATCAATACTGACTGTGATAGTTGGTTTTTAGATCAATGTGCATTCATAAGGTCAATGATCTGTGAATTAGCTTTTCCATATATGATGGCTACCATCACAAGTTCCAATGAATCAATCCTGTTCTTCCTATTCATTAACATTTTTTCTTTTGTTCAAACATCAGCATCAGTTTTCATCTCAGTCTACAGTCTACACAATGTTTTTGCCTTTCCTCTTAGTTATTTCACTACTGTCCAATCTTGTTTGAACATCATCATTTCATCATGGTAACTCATCAACTTCGCAGCAACCAGCAGGTTCACAATATTAATTGGGATTTTGTATCAATTCTGGATTAATCATATGCTTAAATATCCCAGCCATCAACTTCGTTCAAATTATATGCGCATAAAGTGGTATATGATGTATTAGTGCTTCATTTGCATTTCTAAATTAGGCAGACCCGAAATCTTATTTATTTCGAAAAACTACTAACATATATGCTTGGTAAAAAAGTTTCGCACACAAATTGAGGATCATTACTAGAGGCAATAAATATATGACAACTTTCAGTGAAAATAGTCAAATACTGATCCTCATAGCCAAAAATCCAAAATGCAGGTCAATATCTAAGCCGGGAAAATGGGTTTACATTTGCCTTTATCATGCTGATGACTACCTGATGGTAATAGACAATAGTAACAGAAAGTATATCCACACCAGCATGTGACGTAGTTGATGCTGCAGCTGCTGTCCTCTTTTATCACATAGTAGTTGCAGCATGGACACCGCTTCCATTGTTTCATCCCTGCAAGGTACATCACCATCCCTTCTTCACCGCCCCCATTGACCTTCAGTTTCTGATACAAGAAACAATTGAATTCGGAATGGTAAGGAACCCTACACTTGATACAAAACTCTCTGTTGCAACTAGGACACAAATACTTGTTCTCGATGCTAAACCCGCTCCGAAATCCAGAAGGTAGTAGCCTTCCCTTCTTCATCATGTGCAGATAATCCCGTACTTCAGCGAAGTTCAACCATGCCGCGCAAGCCTTGAAGGGACAGTTCAAGTACTTGTCAGATGGCAGCCCGGTAGTCACATTATTAACATTATTATTATTTTCGGACAAGGCTTTTTCCCATCGATCAGTAACATCCTTCGGGAGGATTCTCCGGCAGTACTCGAGGTCTAACACTCCAGTACTGCAGTATGATACCGGGCACATAATGGACGTGATGTCATCATGGAGCTTGGACACCACGAATTTGACAATGCATGGGGGACAATAAAAATGGTTGCAACCCTTTATATGGAATGCGTTTAGTAGAGGAGTTTCCTCATGGCAGAACTGGCATTTAAATATGAAGGTACTAGTTGCACTAGTATTTTTATTGTTCAGTGAACTAGTATTGCTGGTCTTGGCATCATCATGTTTGTTCTGATCCTCCATCGTCTTATTGGAAGATCCCCTTGGTTTGTCCTCCATTGTCTGATTGGACGATCCCCTTGGTTTGTTCTGATCATCCATTGTTTGATTGGACGATCCCCTTGGTTTGTTCTTACTGTGTCCTTGGAGTTTGGCCGCGATGGACATGCAGAACTTAACCACTTGGTCTCCAAGATTCTTCATTCTCTTTAGTGCTGCTTCTCTTCTTTTCACCTTCTTATCCTGGATACTCACCGTCATGATGGATTTCTTGCCTAGGGTAGCTAGGGTACTCTTGTGCTATAACTAGACCAACAATCAATTATTGACCAAGTAAGAATGCTGCAACTTGGCCAAATTAGACCAATGCATAGATCTAGCATAAGATGGATCAGAGAAGACTTGTGAGACTTCAAGTCCTTCCCAGCAGAGGAATATTCTAATTCCTTTCTATTTTGTTTTGGTTAATAACTCCTTTCTATTCATGCGCTCTAATCCAACTCGATCTATGAATTAACAATTTAACAAATGTTTGTCCATCTTGGAAAAGGTGTTACTTCAAACATCAGTTCCATAACAAAAACCATCCCATGCACGACAATGCTTTTAGCAGAGAAATAGCCCCCACGAAAGCTCGAAACCTCTTTTCAACTGATGGTGGATGGAAGAGAAGGAAAGGTTTCCAGCTTGTTCCAGCATGTTAGGACATATTGTTCCAGCATCTTTTGTTTTTGTTTTTCCCTTTTTCTTCTGTGAACTTCTCCTAAAGCCAAACCAAATGATGTAACCTGTGAAGAGTAAGGTAAAGCAGCTTTATGTGTTGTTTTTCATACATTATGTGAATTGTTTTTGATAGGGGCTAGGGGGAGAGTTGTGTACCTGGGAATATTGATGTCAATGTGCATACCCAAGGCTTTAAAATTGTTAATGTCACCGTGGAAAATGAAGGTCAAGATGCTGTGACTTGATGGTGGTTCACATTGACATTAACATATTTATCGATGTTCAGACCCCTGAATCTTCGGGACAAAACAACCAGGGAATTCATTACACAACATTGATTTGTTTTCATGAACTTTTGTTCTGTGAATTGGTTTCTGTTTGCACTAAAATGATGATATCAATATCGACTGTGGTAGCAAGTAGTTGTACTTTTGGTTTTTAGATCAATGTGCATTCATACAATTAGCTTTTCCATATATAATGGACTACCATCACAAGTCCCAACGAATCAATCCTATTCTTCCTATTGATCATCATTTTTTCTTTTGTTTTCTTTTGTTCAAATATCAGCATCAGTTTGCATCTCAGTCTACACAATGTTTTTGCCTTTCCTCTTAGTTATTTCACTACTGACCAATCCTGTTTGAACATTATCATTTCATCATGGTAACTCATCACTTCGCAGCAGCCAGCAGGTTCACAATCCTCATTAATTGGGATTTTGTATCAATTCTGGATTAATCATATGCTTAACTATCCCAGCCAGCAACTTCGACCAAATTAATTATATGCGCATCAAGTGGTATATGATGTATTAATTAGTGCTTCATCTGCACGTCTAAATTAGGCAGACCCGAAATCTTATTTATTTCGAAAAACTACTAACATATATGCTTGGTAAGACAAATTGAGGATATCATTACTAGCTAGGGGGATTAAATATATGACAACTTTCAACTGAAAATACTGATCCTTATAGCCAAAAATCCAAAATGCAGGTCAATATCTAAGCCGGGAAGATGGGTTTACATTTGCTTTTATCATGGTGATGACTACCTGATGGTAATAGACAATAGTAACAGAAAGTATGTCCACACCAGCATGTGACGTAGTTAATGCTGCAGCTGCTGTCCTCTTTTATCACATAGTAGTTGCAGCATGGACACCGCTTCCATTGTTTCATCCCTGCAAGGTACATCACCATCCCTTCTTCACCGCCTCCATTGACCTTAAGTTTCTGATACAAAAAACAATTGAATTCGGAATGGTAAGGAACCCTACACTTGATACAAAATTCTCTGTTGCAACTAGGACACATATACTTGTTCTTGGTGTTAAACCCGCTCCAAAATCCAGAAGGTAGAAGCCTTCTCTTTGTCATCATGTACAGATAATCCCGTACTTCAGCGAAGTTCAACCGTGCCGCGCAAGCCTTGAAGGGACAGTTCAAGTACTTGTCATCAGATGGCAGCCCCGCAGTCACATTATTATTATTATATTCGGACAAGGCTTTTTCCCATCGATCAGTTACATCCTTCGGGAGGATTCTTCGGCAGTACTCGAGGTCTAACACTCCAGTACTGCAATATGATACCGGGCACATAATGGACGTGATGTCATCTTGGAGCTTGGACACCACGAATTTGACAATGCATGGGGGACAAAAAAAATGGTTGCAACCCTTTATATGGAATGCGTTTAGTAGAGGAGTTTCCTCATTACAGAACAGGCATTTAAATATAAAGGTACTAGTTGTATTAGTATTTTTACTGTTGTTCAGTGAACTAGTACTGCTGGTCTTGGCATCATCATGTTTGTTCTGATCCTCCATCGTCTTATTGGAAGATCCCCTTGGTTTGTTCTTATTGTGTACTTGGAGTTTGGCCACGATGGACATGCAGATCTTAACCACTTGGTCTCCAAGTTTCTTCATTCTCTTTAGTGCTGCTTCTCTAGTTTTCACCTTCTTATCATGGATACTCATTGTCATGATGGATTGCTTGCCCAGGGTAGCTAGGGTACTCTTGTGCTATAACTAGACCAACAATCAACTATTGACCAAGTAAGAATGCTGCAACTTGGCCAAATTAAACCAATGCATAGATATATTAAAAGATGGATCAGACAAGACTTGTGAGACTTCAAGTCCTTCCTAGCAGAGGATTCTGATTCCTTTCTATTTTGTTTTGGTTGATAACTCCTTTCTATTCATGCGCAGAGCTCTAATATATCCAACTCGATCTATGAATTAACAATTTAACAAATGTTTGTCCATCTTGGAAAAGGTGTTACATCAAACATCAGTTTCATAACAAAAACCACCCCATGCACGACAATGCTTTTGGCAGAGAAATAGCCCCCACGAAAGCTCAAAACCAGGCCCCCTTTTCAACTGATGGTGAATGGAAGAGAAGGAAAGATTTCCAGCTTGTTCCAGCATCTTAGGACATATTGTGGTCACATTACAAGAGAGTTGAAGGTTCTCTACACTATCTCCCAACCGAATATATGAATAGGAATTCCTAGATGAGGTAGTAACGCATTTGATTTTGACATGGCTGGGAAACTCATCTGGTATAAAGCAATTTAAGCAGGTTACAAAATCACTGACGTTGTGCCAGCTGAATGATCCTCCATCGCTAAAGTTACTCCTTTTCAAAAGGTAGAATTCCTAGGGGGGCAAGCATCCCTTAGCAGATCAGGATCAACAAGCTGAATTGTATGGTTTTCAAAATTGATTCCACTGACATAATATGTACCACTGTAAAGATTAAAAATGGCACGATTCTGTTCTCATGGAAGTTCAGCTGGATGATTGAGACAACCAGCAGAACCATTTCTCAAGTGAAAAGGGTATCAAATGTCATGGAGATCTCCAAAAGAAGCAGGTAGACCCATATTTTCTCCCTCGGCATCAGAAAATACAAAGAAAATAGCAATAAAGAGAGAATTAATTTCAGCCTATTCCTTTTTGTGAGTTCATATAGAAATCGAGATGACCAACAAGACCAATTTACAAAATATGTTGATAATGTTATCTTTAAATACACTTTAATTGAGCCAACAATGGTACTTCCATTATACAAGCTAAGATAACATAGAATTCCTAGAATGTGAAGCAGGCATCTCAGTCATCATCCCAAGACATATTGAAATTATGATGAAGTTACGACTTTCTGATATGAAGACTGGATTTATATATTAGAGGAAACATAGAAGTGAATTAACCTCTTTGCCTAAATAATGTACTGTATTCAAACTTATGAAGTATCCCAGATCAAGGAAGTTTATGAAAGTATATTGCGCGCAATAAGTTGACTTAGAATTCTACCTGTTAGCTTCTCATGATTGAGAGAGACCCGTAAATGAGGGGGTGTGTTAAGAGAAATATCAAAAAGCACCAAGGATTGTTAATTTTGTTATTGATGGTGTATATATATTTTGACTAGATTCCATAGTTACTACGTCCATCCGACGAGCCTTTCTCACGCCGGTCGTGGTAATCTCTCAAGCCCTCAACTAGCTAGTAGACAATTATGACTGATTGAGTCATTGACCAGCAATAGAAGACTTCATTGATAAGGCACTATATATATACAGAGAGAGAGAGAGAGAGACAGAGAGAGAGAGAGAGAGAGAGAGAGAGAGAGTGGTGAAATTGAGAAGGCGCGTCTTAGATGCCTAGCTAAACCTGAAACTGTTGGCTTTGGTAATCAATACTTCCTATGGGAAAAACTCCCAATGTTGATGAGAGATAAGATTGTCATTGATAACACATACAACACGAGTTTACAGTAGTTCGAATTAGGGCTACGTTCAGTTTGGTGTTTAGGCCCTTAGGGTTTTACTAGTGAGTAAAGATCGCTCACACCTCATATCTACATTACACCCGAGTACTCTTAGAATGTGATAGAATCGATGACTTAGAATAGAGTAAGTTAGAATCCATGATCTTCTAGTTGTACGTAGCTAGGTTATCAGTTGTTCTCCCAGCAACATCTGAATTCGGATCCCTTAAGGACTCCAAAACCCATGTCCACAGAGTTCCCTATTTAATTCAAACTAGGCCTTCTGATGTGAACTCGGCATTAGGTAATTTTACTGTATCAACAATAGATTAGAGTTTCAATATATTGTTAATGACTATTCGTTGTGTTTGGTTTCTTGGGTTTCGTAATCAAATTATTCTTCTTCTGTTATTTTGCTGATAGAGCCATGGCTGCAGGAAGAATTAAAACTTACTTGGAAAGGGTTGATGCTCAGCTAGGTGGTAAGTTAAACATGTCCATCGATCTCCTGTCTCAGAAATAAAGTGACACTAGTAAAAATTAAACATAAACTTGTGTGATCATGTATTACATGAAACTATTTCAATTAGTTGCAGGACACTTTTGTCACCTAGGAGGCTAGGGAGAGACAATATGCTCGTCTATTAATTAAGATTGTAAAAACAATAGATTGATTAATTTGCATTGATATCAATCATATCAGCCTGAAGTGCATGATAGATTGAGCATTCTGAGAACACAAGTTTGCATACTTAGATCTATTGATAAGCTGTAAGAACAACATTCGATATCTTAAGAATGCTTATGCTTTCATCTTGAAATGGTGTATATATAATCCTACAATGAGATGCTATTGCTTTCTCATGATCTTACTAATTAAGCTGTTAAGACTATGGTTTCGGGATGCATCCTTAACTATTTGAAAATATGCTCGAGAATTTTTAATTGACCATTGAAAGCTCATTTTGAATCAATCAACGTATACAGATCTATTTGATATATCAGAGCTATTTAGTTTTGAAACTATTAGTTAGTGTTGTAATTATTGTTATTACCTTATGGCAGGAGGAATCAAGAAAAAATCTGTGACCCTTATATCTGGCCATGAGAAGTCGGCCAGGACAAGGACAGATCTGTGTCACCGATTCTGTGTCATTAGCCAAGTAAGTGACTTAGTTCATGATTCTTATGATGCATTCTAGCTAGTCTAGGTTTGGTATATTCCCTCCCTATGGTTTCTTTCTTCCTAAGCTAGCTGCCCTATGTCTATATTTTTTTTGGCCAAGAAGCTAGCTTATTTCCATTTCGGTTTAGGGAGTTCAAATGAAGAAAAAACAGCCAATTAATTGTGATTCTTTAGAAGTCAAAGAGATATATTATTTCAATATCCACCAATTATGGCCCTTGAGTTTAGGTTGAGACAGTAATCTCTAGAAATTTGTTTTTAGTGCAATAGACGTGTGTACCGCATAACCTTCGGTATATTACTCTCATATTCATATTCTTTTACAATTGTACGTATTCCATTTGTTTTGGTTGTGTGCAGCTCCCAAAGGAAGATGGAGCAAAGGAGAAGCAAAAGGTCATGTACCTTGATTTCTCAAGAGCGTGTAGTTTTAGGCCAGATAAAATGCTCGAGATAGCAAAGAGGTGCTATATGTGGCCATTTTTTTTTGCTACATGTGGTTTGTTTAGGTTAAGATTTGTACATACACTTAATGGTGTTAATTAATGGTGGGTTTTACGTTGTTGCTATAGCTTTCCCTTGCATGGAGATAATTTGTTGAAAAATATGACGTATGGTAGAATTTCGAAAATTTCTGCTAAAGATATTTATAAGGAACAAAAGAAGTTATATGATGAAGCAAAGGCAAAAATAAGAGCAGATGGAAGGTATGTTATACAATTAACATATTGAGTTTGCAAGTACGATATATATTGACTAATTTTGGTTTTTTCTTTTTCTAAAGGTTTGGTCTACTGGTAGTGAACGATGCTCCAAACTTAAATATAACAGAACTTCATGTTTTCTCAAGGGTGAGTGTGTACACTTTTACATCTCAATATAGTTTAATATTTATCTTATTCACACATTACCTTCACATACCATCAGGAACAAGATATTGTCGTTGTCTCCAACATCACTAATGTTGAAGCTCAACCTCAAGATGTAGCTCAACTGCAGCAACATGATGAAACAAAAAGGTTGTTACTTATCCATCAAATTATCTCCATCATCCTCACCTAATAATCATTGTTTTTCTTCGTCATTATAGTGTTTATTTCAAGGAATTTAAGGATGAAGTGAAGGAGTTACAGGATGGGGTGAAAGTGCTAGAGGTTAAATTTACGGTTCAACTTCTACTTGAGAGAGAGAAAGAACTAAAGTTGCCGACAAAAATAATGTCAGGAGCGACAATTGCTGCAAGCATTGAAGCGAGTACGTACGTTCACCTCTTCATTAAGACATTCACTATATTTTTTTCGTTTGCTTTTTAACTACACCAATTGTACCCATTTTTGCAGTCTCTTCATCAAATCATTCTTTTTGGTGTGCCCTCAAGTTATGGACGGTCATTTTAGAGTTAAGAAAGGTGTACAAGACAGATCGAAGATCCATTCGATCATATCTCTATTCTGGCCAACGAATCGTCCCATGGGTGTTGTGAAGTCTGAAGTAGAGAGGCCACACGTCGGGTTTGCGTCTTCGACATTTGTGAACGTGATTCGATCGGGGTGTGGCTTGTCTGAAGCGACAGAGGTTTGGGACGACGAGTTGGCTGCAACAAAGACGGGAGTAGGCTTGGGTCTGGTCCAAAATTGGTTTTAGATTTGGGCTAAATTTTAGGCCTGTGACTGGAATCATTTTCGATATGGGCCAATTTAGGTTTGGGCCTGGGAGTTTGCATTTTTTTTTTTTTTGTAAATTAAGTTGGCCCTTCCCCATTTTGTTATGCTGAAATGACATGACACCGTTGACCAGTGATATTAGAATTCAGCTGAAATTATAAGTCTATCACGTGTATTCACTTAGCAGAAGGTGGGGTTGAGTCGAGCACATATATATCCTTCACGGGTTTAGAGCCATGACCCGGTTGGTATTCCGACGTCCTTTGGCACTTTGTCGTTTGGAGTCTCATATAACTAATTTTCTCACCTCGTGGTGCATTGGAGAGTGCATATCTCCTATATTGTCCGTTCATACAGACTTAGGAGTATTGATTGAGGCATGTTGGTATGACGTTATGTTATGAGTAGGTCCATTAGTGGTTCTTGTTTATATTTTTCATATTACTTGTAACGTGCCCTTCCGTATGAGTTTATTTATTTCCTGATGCAGAACAGATGGCTGCCCAATTTGAAGAACAATTGGATCGTGCTAAAGGAGGAAAATGAAAAGTGACTAGTAGACGCGAAACAGCTCCACGGAGTCCGTTTGGGACGCACTTTACCTTTCCGGAAAGGGAATCGCGCCAGAAATCAAACTCGTCGCTTTGCTACGACCTGTGACCTTTTTCGGGCTTTCGGGGTCGTTTGGGGCCTCAAAACTGCATTTTTCTATTTTCCGGTGTTTTGGTTTTCCTAGTTATTTTCGGGTTGTTTTTGTTTTTACCCATGGGCTTTAGGGTTTCATTGTTAGTCGCCCTAGGGTTTATTTTCTTATAAATAAGCCGCCTTAAGGCTGCAGAACGCATCTATTATCTTTTATCAATAAATTTGAGATTATTCTCTTTTATCTCTGGTGGACTCCAGAATCTTTGCTTAGGTTTATTGCTGGTAAACCTAGTTTATCAATCCGATCATTCCGTCTGCGTCAGGTGGTATCAGAGCAGGTCTTCCCTGTCTCTTTTATTTGCCTTAGTAGCAATGGGTGAAGTTACGAAATCAGATATTGAAGCTCTTACACAGCGTTTACCGCTGCCATCAATTCCTTGAATAATCAGATCGGAGAAATTCGTGGATTGTTGGGTGAGAGGAACAACAACAACAACAACAACAATAATCAGAATAGAGGCGGGGAAGGAGGCCAGCGAGTTAGGGCTCCACGTGGTGAGATTGTTGTTAATACTTCAGAATCCGAGCCTGAAGAAGAAATTTTGCAATATGAACAACAAGGACAAGCTGACCAGGATTACAAAGTCAAGGCCGAAATTCCATTCTTTTCGGGCAACTTGGGTGTAGAAGATTATCTGGATTGGCAGCTTCAGGTGGACAGATTCTTTAAGATTATGGAAGTGCCTGAACACAAGCAGGTTAAGCATGTTGCCTGGAGATTGAAGAGTACTGCTGCAGTATGGTGGGATAAGTTGCAGAGCACTCGACACAAGCAGAGGAAGCAGGGTGTTAGAACGTGGCGAAGAATGAAGCAGTTAATGATGGAGAGATTCTTGCCAGATGATTATGAGCAGATTCTATACAGGTTGTATATCGAATGTGTCCAGGGAACTAGGACAGTGGCTGACTACACAGCTGAGTTCTTACGCTACTCAGAGCGTAACGAACTAGGAGAATCTGAAGGCCAGAAGGTGGCTCGCTATATCAGTGGGCTGAAGCCTTCTATTCAGGATAAAATTGGGTTACAAACTGTTCATACTATGGCCGAAGCTTCAAACCTAGCATTGAAGGCAGAGTTGTTAGAGAAACCTTCACGAGCTTCTTCTTTCCAGATATATAACTACCAAAGGAGCGCAGATTTGGTTAACTCCTCAACTGACAAGGGTAAAACCACACTGCAGAAAACAGAAAACACTTTTAGGGCTTCCAATCCTCCTTTTAAAGGGGCTGGCAGTTCTAACAGTTCTAGTGGTGTTCAAAACAGGGCCCCGAACCAGAGGTTTAATAATCCTTATGCTAGACCTACAACAGATGTCTGTTATCGATGCAACAAGCCTGGGCATAGATCAAATGTGTGTCCTGAGAGGAGACAAACTGCTCTTATAGGTGAATGTGACGAAGATGAAGAAGAAGAAGGAGGAAGAGGTGACGATTATGATGGGGCTGAGTTTGCTGAGGAGGAGTCTCCTGAAAAGGTTAATATTGTGTTGCAGCGGGTCTTAATATGTCCTAAAGAAGATGGGCAGCGACGCAATATTTTCAGGTCATTTTGTTCCATTAATAATAAAGTGTGCAATTTGATTGTGGATAATGGGAGCTGTGAAAACTTTGTAGCCAAGAAGCTGGTGGAATACTTGCAGTTACCTACGCAGCCTCATGAAGCACCTTATTCCCTTGGTTGGGTCAAGAAAGGTCCACAAGTTCGAGTTACCGATTCCTGCAAGGTATCGGTATCCATTGGTAAGCATTATAAAGATGAAGTTCTGTGTGATATTATTGATATGGATGCTTGTCATATTTTATTTGGACGACCATGGCAATATGATGTGGATGTGATTTATAAAGGCAATGATAATGTGATGATGTTTATGTGGAATAGTCATAAAATTGCTATGGCTACTGTGTGTCAATTTGAGAAGTCTGGTGGAAAGAAAGGGGAGAGTTTCCTGACCTTGTCTAGCAGTGAATTTGAGATGGAGGAGGCTTTTAAAGAATTTGAAGTTTTCTGCCCAGTGGTGATAAAGGGGTTGTTGGCGGCAGAAAAGGAAGATGTGGTGATCCCTCGGGACGTGCAGAATATGTTGGGAGAGTTTAAAGAGTTGATTTCAGATGAGTTGCCCAACGAACTACCACCTATGAGGGACATTCAACATCAGATTGATTTGGTCCCTGGAGCTAGTTTGCCAAATCTGCCACATTACCGAATGAGTCCCAAGGAGAATGAGATTTTGAGGGAGCAGATTGAAGACTTGTTGAAAAAGGGGTTCATCCGTGAAAGTATGAGTCCTTGTGCAGTTCCAGTCCTCCTTGTTCCTAAGAAGGGCAATCAATGGCAGATGTGTGTTGATAGCAGGGCCATAAATAAGATAACTGTGAAGTACAGGTTTCCCATCCCTCGTTTGGAAGACATGCTGGATGAACTGGAGGGTTCCAAAGTGTTTACCAAGATAGATCTTCGAAGCGGTTACCACCAGATTCGAATCAAGCCAGGAGATGAGTGGAAGACAGCTTTTAAGAGCAAGGATGGCTTGTTCGAGTGGCTGGTTATGCCATTCGGGTTGTCTAATGCACCCAGCACTTTTATGAGGCTTATGAACCACGTTCTTCGTCCTTTTATGGGTTCCTTTGTTGTGGTCTATTTTGATGATATATTAATCTATAGCAGGACCAAAGAAGAACATCTGGTACATTTGAGACAGGTTTTGGGAGCTTTACAGGAAAATAAACTGTACATTAACTTGAAGAAGTGTACTTTCTGTGCCAACAAACTGTTATTTTTGGGATTTGTGGTTGGAGAAGAAGGCATTCAGGTTGATGAAGAGAAGGTGCGAGCAATAAGAGAATGGCCAGCTCCAAAAACAGTTTCTGAGGTGCGGAGCTTTCATGGTTTAGCTACTTTCTACAGGAGGTTTGTGAAGAATTTCAGTACCATTACTGCCCCTATTACTGAGTGTTTGAAGAAAGGCAAATTCCAATAGGGAGAGGAACAAGAGAAGAGTTTTGCCCTAATCAAGGAGAAACTTTGTACTGCACCAGTTCTTGCTCTTCCTAATTTTGACAAGGTATTTGAGGTTGAATGTGATGCTAGTGGCGTGGGGGTAGGTGCTGTGTTGTCACAAGAGAAGAAACCAGTAGCATTCTTTAGTGAAAAGCTGAGTGAAGCTCGTCAGAAGTGGAGTACTTATGATCAAGAATTTTATGCAGTGTTCCGAGCATTGAGACAATGGGAACACTACCTAATTCAGAGAGAATTTGTACTGTTCACGGATCATCAAGCCTTGAAGTACCTTAACAGTCAGAAAACTGTGAATAAGATGCATGCGAGGTGGGTGAGTTTTCTGCAGAAATTCCCTTTTGTGATTCAACATAAATCTGGTACTCTTAATAGGGTGGCAGATGCTTTGAGTAGGAGGGCTTCCTTGCTGGTCACTTTAGCCCAGGAGATTGTGGGGTTTGAGCTCTTGAAAGAGTTGTATGAGGAAGATACTGATTTTAAGGAGATCTGGACCAAGTGCAGTAGCAATAATGCAGTTGCAGATTTTTATGCGAATGAAGGATATTTATTCAAAGGCAATCGGCTATGTATCCCTAGTTCTTCGTTGAGAGAGAAACTGATTAGAGATCTGCATGGAGGGGGTTTGAGTGGACACTTGGGCCGAGACAAAACTATTGCTAGCCTTGAGGAGAGGTATTTCTGGCCACAGTTGAAAAAGGATGCAGGAACTATCGTGAGGAAGTGCTACACCTGCCAGGTTTCTAAGGGTCAGTCCCAAAACACAGGACTTTATCTTCCTTTACCTGTTCTTGATGATATTTTGCAGGATCTTGCTATGGATTTTGTGCTAGGATTACCCCGTACCCAGAGAGGTGTGGATTCTGTGTTTGTGGTGGTTGACAGGTTCTCTAAGATGGCGCACTTTATAGCTTGTAAGAAGACTGCTGATGCGTCCAATATAGCCAAACTGTTCTTCAGGGAGGTGGTTCGTTTGCATGGAGTACCCAAGTCCATTACTTCTGATAGAGACACAAAGTTCCTTAGCCACTTTTGGATTACCTTATGGAGGATGTTTGGTACAGCTTTGAACCGTAGCAGCACAGCTCATCCTCAAACTGATGGACAGACAGAGGTTACTAACAGAACTTTGGGTAACATGGTACGAAGTGTTTGTGGAGATCGACCCAAACAGTGGGATTATGCTTTGCCACAGGTGGAGTTTGCTTATAACAGTGCTGTGCATAGTGCAACAGGGAAGTCACCATTCTCCTTAGTTTATACTGCTGTTCCTCGACATGTGGTTGATCTGGTGAAGCTTCCTAAGGTTCCTGGTGTTAGTGTTGCTGCTGAGGGCATGGCTAGAGATGTGCAGGCTGTTCGAGACGAAGTTAAGGCCAAACTGGAAGCAACTAATGCTAAGTATAAAGCTGCAGCTGATAAACATCGCAGAGTCAAAGTGTTCCAAGAAGGTGATGACGTGATGGTGTTCCTGAGGAAGGAGAGGTTTCCTGTTGGTACCTATAACAAGCTGAAACCCAGAAAATATGGTCCTTTTAAAGTGGTGAAGAAGATCAATGATAATGCTTATGTTGTTGCACTTCCCGATTCGATGGGCATTTCTCACACTTTCAATGTTGCTGATCTGCATGAGTTTCGTGAAGATGAGGCTCTTTATCCTGAAGAGAACTCGGGGTCGAGTTCTTCGGAGGTGGAGGAGACTGATGCAGAACAGATGGCTGCCCAATTTGAAGAACAATTGGATCGTGCTAAAGGAGGAAAACGAAAAGTGACTAGTAGACGCGAAACAGCTCCACGGAGTCCGTTTGGGACGCACCTTACCTTTCCGGAAAGGGAATCGCGCCAGAAATCAAACTCGTCGCTTTGCCACGACCTGTGACCTTTTTCGGGCTTTCGGGGTCGTTTAGGGCCTCAAAATTGCATTTTTCTATTTTCCGGTGTTTTGGTTTTCCTAGTTATTTTCGGGTTGTTTTTGTTTTTACCCATGGGCTTTAGGGTTTCATTGTTAGTCGCCCTAGGGTTTATTTTCTTATAAATAAGCCGCCTTAAGGCTGCAGAACGCATCTATTATCTTTTATCAATAAATTTGAGATTATTCTCTTTTATCTCTGGTGGACTCCAGAATCTTTGCTTAGGTTTATTGCTGGTAAACCTAGTTTATCAATCCGATCATTCCGTCTGCGTCATTTCCTTTGATTAAAAAAAGATGTAAAGAAATATGACAAACGGGCTCAAGAAGTTAGGTGGATGAGGTCTTGGAAGTGTTTTTAGTGGAAAGCTTCTTAGTGGAATTCTACTCGCCATAAAAGTTCTCAAAAATTTCAAACGAAATGTAGTAGATTTTGTCAACGAAGTGGGAACAATTGGTAGAATTCACCATGCTATTGTGGTCCGCCTCCATCGGTTTTTGTTTTCTGCTGAGGGATGCAAGCGTGCTCTTATTTATGAAAACCCAGCTACGAAAACCCAGCTACTAGACAAGTTTATATTATCAACATAATCTAATGAAAACCCTTCATTGGGTTGGGAAAGACTTCATCATATCATTACTGGTATAGCAAAAAGAATTGAATATCTTCATCAAGGGTGACACCAGAGAATCCTTCACTTCAACATAAAACCTCATAATTTCTTGTTAGATTCAATCCTAAGAGCTCGGATTTTGGTCTGGCTAAATCTTTTCAAGGAACTTTGGAACTATATCTTACAAATCAGATGTATATAGTTTTGGGATGCTAGTGCTTAAAATGATTGGATTGAGAAAGGAGACTATTCTTTCATCTAGCAACAGTGGGGAATATTGTTTTCCTAAGTGGATATATAATCGTCTAATTCAAGAAGAAAAGCTGGATTATAAAGTAAACACCGATGAAGAGGCTCAAATAGCTAAGAAACTAGTGATTGTTGCACTTTGGTGCATCCATTGGTACCCAGTGAATCGCCCTTCCATGAAAGCAGTTGTTAGAATGTTGGAAAAACTCTGAAGAATACTTAACCATGCCACCAAATTCACTCGCTTCCATAACTCAAACAAAATCAAAAGCAATACTGTCTAATTAGCCACACTATAGCGTATGGCATATCAGCTATGTTCGTTTGCTGTTAATTGTAATAAATAATGTGTGTGTGTGTATAAGTATATATAGAGGCACATTCTAGAAAGGACATCTTTATTTTAAGAATTTAAGGATTTTTATTATTTTACACTAGTATATGACATAATTCAATGATTTCAACCGTTGATCCTTTAAATTCCTATTCAAGAATTGTGTTTACAAAAAATCAACTAAATCCATAATCATTTGGTCATTCAAAATTGTGTAAACAAATGTACTACCCTAGCTAGTTATATATATATATACAGATCTTATCCAGAGCGAAGTTTCACTTTGAAATTAAAGTGCGCATTTAGAGTTTATGGTCACTTTTTGGTCGCATATCCACATCTGGACCGTTCAGTTTTTAGGTACTAATATATAGATCATCTCTGCAAATTTTCAGCCAAATTAATGATCGTTAAGGCATTGATAACTGCCTTAAAGCTAGTACGGTTCAGGTTGGTTTAAGCGAGTTAGATACCTTAATGATCATCAATTTGGCTAAATATTTACAGAGATGATCTATACAGTAGTACCTACAAAACTAAACGATCGAGATGTGGATATGCGACCGAAAAGTGACTCTAAACTCTAAATGCGCACTTTAATTTCAAAGTGAAGCTTCGTTCTGGATAGAATCTATATATATATAGACACACACTCAATGCTGTCATGCATTGATCAACCATCCATTTGAAATATCCTAACCCAGGAGACTAAGGAAACATAGACCCAACACTTGTATTGATTAACAAAATTTCCATCATCACTGTCTACTATCCTGCTAGACCACAGTTAAGGAAATTGGCTTGGCAGAATTAGCGGGGAAAGAAAACTCTATTGAGCTTGACGCTTGTCTGACTTTGTAAAATTATGTTAGGGAAATTCGTCCAAACAGTGTCTGAACTTTTCCACACTATTAATTTTCATACCGATACTTTGAAAAATTTCATAATGGTACCTGAAGTTTTGGCCCCGACCCAATTTTCGTACCTAGCAACAGTAAAGTCGTCAACGGCGTTAAATTTTGAGGGGTAAATCTGGAACTTCAGTATTCATCCTCCTATCTTTCTAACTTCACGCTTTGTTCTCTCTTCTGGTTTCCTTCTCCACACCACCCTCGCATTTGGACCAAATTCTTATCCTACAGTCTCCCCATCCTCAAAATCTCAGCCATGAATTCTCTCAACCCACCTTGTATCATCAAACACTGCTAATGCTTCTCCAAATATCTTGTTCTGAGAATAACAATTGATTCCACGAGATCAAATCTCTGATGGGCATTTGATTAAACAACAAATCTGCAGACTCCACATTACCAAGTCTCACATAGCCATCGATCATAGTATTCCAAGTAGCTGTACACCTTTCTATCATCTCATCAAACAATGTCCTCGCCGAAATCATATTCCCTACACGGCTACACGAGTATGAGAAGAAATCATTGTAGTCCACGCAAAACCATCTCTCTCAGGCATTTGATCGAACACCTTCTGGGCTTCACCAATTCGTCCCAGCTTCTGGTCCTGCAGTCTGAACAAACACTAGTGAACCAAACCCACTGAAATGGACGGAAATCCCAAATCAGATCAACAAAGAAAAGTGAACTGATGATGCCCATTTCACAAAGTAGGGTTCTTGGACTACTTGGATTTTCTGCCTGGAATTGAAGGGCTTGAGGGAGACGAAGGCGTGCCTATGGAATTGAATGTTGCTTCGGCGTCGGAGGAGGAGTCGTCGGCGGCGATTCTGGCGGCAGAGTCGAAGCGGCGCTCGTCGAGGCCAGCGCTCCAGCCGACCAGAAAATCGGAGATTATTCTCGTCGAGGCTGTCTCTCCAGCCGCCCCAGATCGAAGATCTTTCTCATCGAGGCCGGCGCTCAGAAACTTGCCGCGTACCCATTTGTAATTCCAAAAGCTCAAACCGAAAGCAAGAATCTTTTCCCAAAACCAAAATACCCAGAAAAAAATAATAATAATGGCCTGAGATTCATTCAATCCATCAAAATGTCCACATTTAAAGACAAAGTTTCCGAGAAGATCTCCCGTCTGTTTGGCGATTCACCCAGCTCAGCCTCCGGTGAACTGAAGAAGAAGGCATGATTTGCCAACTCCTGCAAAACCAAATCAGAATCGAAATCGAAATCGTAGAAAGGGTTGAATCAAATTCGGGGGTTCAGAGACACCTCTGTGGGCGGGCGCATCTGGAGAGGGTTGTGGCCCGGTTTGGGTTCACCGGTGGCGCGAGGCACGAAGTGGAGAGAGAGAGCGCTTTGTCCTTGGTTCGATGCAGCAGCAATTCGAAGAAGAAGAAGAAGAAGAAGAAAGAAAGACATGGCAATTGCAAATCACGAGTTAGGCTGCACAGTTCGAGCCATAGCCAGCTCTTTTTTTTTTTTTTTTTGTCAAGAATACCTGAAGTTCCAGAATTACCCCTCAAAATTTAACGCCATTGACGACTTTACTGTTGCTAGGTACGAAAATTGGGTCGGGGCCAAAACTTCAGGTACCATTATGAAATTTTTCAAAGTATAGGTATGAAAATTAATAGTCTGGAAAAGTTCAGACACTGTTTGGACGAATTTCCCAATTATGTTATTGTTGCTAGCTGATTTTCAAGATATTCCTAAACCTAGAGTTTACATGCATATGCATATTTATATTCAAAATTCTTACAATGAATCAAAATAAAAGAGTAGATAGAGCACAAAGAGAGTAGGCCAACCTAGTTCAAAAACCAAGAAGCAGGCTACCATTCCGCTCTGTAACTCTGACGTAGGAAACTCGGGGTTTAAGAGCGGCTTTATTCTTTGGGTAAAATCTAAGCTGCTATTTTGACACAAAACGACATGTCATCCAATAATAAGATTTGGTGGAATAGTAATGGCGTTTTCTGCAAGCCACCCATGCACCAATTGATAGTGGTTGACTGGTTGATGAAGTGACCACACGAAGTAGACCCAGTAAGGTTTTTGGGTCGCAAATCCCAATGTGGAAAGTTCAGTCACCCTGCTTTCCATGGTTTCCCACAGACCTCTCACATTCTCTCCCTCATCTGAAAAGGCCAATTCTTGCAAACCTTGATCTCCACCACTATATATATTGCACTGCCTTGCCAGTCCAACTAGTAGTGGAGCAGACCTGAGTCCCACCACCAAGTCTAGTCAAGTCAACAACAACACAGAGCAACCCTTCAATCCAAAAATTTAATGAACCCCAGAGATAGCTGTGTGTGCATGTATTTGTCTTCAATTTCAGGCCGACTGAAGGACACACTCTCACTCACTCATATGGCTCCTCCTCCAGGGATTGTTGTCACCCTTTTGCTTCTTCTTGCTCTGCAGAGTTATGGGTTCCTTCTTTCTTTTGCTTCCACAAATGTAAGTCTACTCTTACTATTTGATTATGTTGTTTCTTTTTGAATGGTCAAATTTACTATTTTATATATATATACTTTTATTTTCATTGGCTTTTGGTGACTTGTTATGCCAGGTTTACATTGTTTATATGGGAGAAAGAAAGTATGGAAACCCTGAGCTGGTATCTGAGTCTCACCATGAGATTCTGTCATATGTATTTGGAAGGTTAATTAGCTCTAACCTCCTATTTTTGAGTTTATAATGTATATTACATTAAAAGAAGAAATGTTAATGTTGTGAGACATGAATATGTGAAAACTGCCAAGTGTTCTGCATGTAAGTATTGAACTCAGGGAAGACTCTGCTTTATATATATGAAGAGGTTTGCATTTTCAAACAACTCTCATGAGCTGTATGAACTTTCAGAGCATTGTTCTTTACATTTCACATTGTCCATGCTGCTGGTATTTTTTAACTAGTACTGAGGAAAAAAAAAAAAGGCATGTATTCTGTTGTGTGGGCATGCTTATTGTTTAGGCATGGTCAATTTTTTGTGCAATATCAAAACTGACAATAATACACTGCATTTTGTATGCACTCAACTACTTGTACATGAAAGATCATATGGAGAAACCGTATTTGACAGAATAACTGGACAAGATTCCAGAAACAGTAAGAAAGTAATAGCTTGTGATTGGAAATTGACAGCAAAGAAGCTGCAAGGGAATCAATTCTGTACACCTACAAGCATGGATTTTCGGGGTTCGCTGCAGTTCTAACTCCATCTCAAGCCAACCATATTGCAGGTGTTACAATGTTGGTGACCTGTAAACTGTGTTTTTTGTGCTTTTGAGTCAGGGGGACTGGTTCTATGCTACAAGTACATGTAGTAATATACACCTTCCTCTTATTTTATGCAGATGTACCCGGTGTTGTTCGTGTCATTCCTCACAGGTTTCTTGATTTGCATACAACTAGAAGTTGGAACTTTCTGCAAGTAGACTCTCACTTTAGAACTGGAGTTCTTTCGAGGAGTCAATCAGGCATTGGGTCTATTATTGGAGTCATGGACACTGGTCAGCTTTTATAAATTCTTGACATGCTTGTAAAGTTTTGCGATTAAGTATAATTTTTGCTGAAGTTTTTTTTTTTTATTTCTCAGGAATTTGGCCCGAGTCTCAAAGCTTTAGAGATGAGGGTATGGGAGACATTCCATCTCGTTGGAGAGGCATATGTCAAGAAGGAGAAAAGTTCAATCACTCCCATTGCAACAGGTTGGTCATTTTTAATTTCTGGTTTATTTATTCTTCTGTGGTTCATCATTTTCTCATTTGATAAGTTTAGTCGAGATTTGTTGTGTGCCTACTGTTTTATTGCTCCCTACCAATTTCAGAAAGGAGTAGCTTATGACCTTATGTAACAAATTCCACTGGATCACTTGATAGTTTTGAACAATTTATAAGCATACTTTGCAGTGGAAATGGTCACAATCAACAGCAGAAACTCCTTTAGCAGTAGTCTAGTTTTTAAAATTCTAAATTGTCCCTATAGCTTTTTCTATGTGGCATCAGCATATCAGGATAAGAATATTTTTATTAAAATTTGACAGATTTTACTCTCTTTTTCAGACTTTGTTAAGAATCTCCTTTCATTATCGAGAAATCCAAGAATCTTTCAGTAGTCAACATGATTTTTTATATTTTTTATTTTTTTATTATGTTACTGCTCGACTATAACTACCATATATAAGTTGTTTAACAATAGTTCTATGGTTAACACTTAATAGTTGTAATATCACAAACATTTTATGGCGTTGATAGTCTCAAATACCATGCTCATGCATGAATTAGAACCATGTACAGATAGCTAACTTGAACAGAGTTTGATTAACACGTGAAGTTCCTAAGGGAAAATAATTAATGAAATCAAGGTTATCCTTGCAAGGTTACATAATGGGATGGTTTAGTATCTAGTTTGATGTGATACATGTGGCAGGAAGATAATTGGTGCACGCTGGTATAATAAAGGATATGAAGCTGAATTTGGAAAGATAGATACAAGTGATGGGTTTGAATTTCTATCTCCCCGAGATGCTTCAGGACATGGTACTCATACATCATCCACTGCAGCCGGTGGTTTTATAGAAAATGCAAGCTTTATGGGACTTGCTTCAGGATTGGCAAGAGGAGGTGCTCCATCATCTTGGTTAGCTATTTACAAAGTTTGTTGGGCTACTGGTGGCTGCAGCTCAGCAGACCTTCTTGCTGCATTTGATGACGCAATTTTTGATGGTGTTGACGTGCTTTCAGTATCTCTAGGTTCTCCGCCTCCACTTGCATCTTATGTTGAGGATGTTGTGTCCATTGGTTCTTTTCATGCTGTGGCCAAAGGAATCTCAGTTGTATGTTCTGCTGGAAACTCTGGCCCATACTCTCAAACGATCATAAATTCTGCTCCTTGGATATTCACTGTTGCAGCAAGCACTATCGACAGGGCTTTTCCTACTGCAATCTCCCTGGGAAACAATCAAACTGTAGTGGTAATTCTATGCTTATTTCATTCAGCCATGGAAAATTTTTGGTTGGTATTGACATCAAACAAACATGTAGCATGAACTAGAACAAAAGCATCTACCAAACAGAGTCATGTTTCCAAAGTTTTTGATCAATAATGTATTGAATTATTTATTATCTTGATCCGGGTTTTAAATTGAGCCATTAATATTATGTCCTCAATATGTAATCTTGATTCTGAGTTTCCATCTTGATATTATGTCCTCATTATTATCACTTTATATCTAAAAGTAGATGGACCTAGAAATGAAATTTATTTTCTCATACAGGGTCAGGGTTTGTATACAGGGATGGATGTGAACAAGTTCTACCCTCTTGTGTATGGACAAGACATTGCATCTGTTGATGCAGATGAAGACAGTGCTGGGTATGATACCTTTATCTGTACTTATTTGAGAATGGATTTTAGTCTCCTACTCCCCGATAGAGACTGCACATTTCAATCATCTGCATTTTAACAGGAGCTGTGAGTCGGGAACTCTAAATGGTACTTTAGCAAATGGAAAGTTTGTTCTTTGTTTCCAATCTCGATCACAGAGGTCATCCACTGCTGCACAGAAAACTGTAATGAGTGCCGGGGGTGCCGGTCTCATTTTTGCTCAGTTTCCCAGCAAGGATGTTTCTTTGTCCTCAGGTAGTCTACCGTGTGTTCAAATTGACTTTGCAATCGGCACATATATTCTCACATATATTGGAGCAACCAGGTAATTCCAGTATGCATAAATTCTCTCCACGCATAATTTGCACTTCTTGGAGTGCATCGTGGTTTTCTTGCTTTAATTCCTGGCACTCCTTGACAATGTCATCTGTTCTGGATGTATTTTCATTCCCCATTTTGTATTTGATTTTAGCATTTCCCTGATTGTTTTAGTCTGCATGCTCTCCTCACTATAAGATGCTGTGAAAACCATAGTTGTGCTTTGCTCTTTGACCATTTAAACATGGTGAACTTGTAAGTATCTAGATAATCAAATCTGAGATATATCATATTGATATTGACAATGATTCCTTAACCAATTAATTTATCCATGGACTCATTTTTACTCTCCATATGTTGAATTTTCTTTCTATAGCATAAAGCTATAAGGGAGACAATAGTTGCAATTATGGAATGTCTTTGGTGATATTATATTTCTTACATTGTTAACTCGATTGTCAAGCACCATGTGTATTATTAGATGCCTTCTTCATATCATCCGCTTTGCAACAAAATCCTAACAACTGTATTTTAAAAGTTGTTACTTATTTTGAGAAGAACTGAGACAAAATCTCTAACGGTATGACTATGCGACAGAAATCCAATAGTCAAGTTAAACCCTACAAAAACACTATTGGGACAGCAAATATCCCCAGAAGTAGCATTCTTCTCTGCTCGAGGACCCAATTCTGTCTCTCCTTCGGTACTGAAGGTACTGAATTTATATATAAGCTTTTCAATGATTTTGTTTTACAGTTTTAATATAGGATTAACATATTCAAATAATGTGTGGTGCAGCCCGATATTGCTGCTCCTGGTGTGAATATATTGTCCTCTTGGTCCCCTGCTTATTCACTATTACAACATCAACCATCTCCAGTCATCTTTAAAATTGAATCAGGAACTTCCATGGCTTGTCCACATATATCTGGTATAGTGGCTCTTCTTAAAGTCATCCACCCAACATGGAGCCCTGCAGCAATAAAGTCTGCCCTTATTACAACAGGTGAAAAATAAATTCATGGCATTTAATAAACTTCTTCCGGCTCATTTGGAAGATTGATTCCATGTTAGTTTTCATTGTAAGTTTAAATTGCTTGATAAAATATAAATGATATCCATCAAGACTTGAGCTAGAAGACAAAAGAAGGATGCTGTTTTGAATTCCATTTTAAATGTTATCTCAAGATTTGAATTTTCTACGAATCTCGTATTTAAAAGTTGTTAACAAATTTAGCCTAATCTTGATTAGAATGCTAGTTATGATGCACATTCATTTTTCTATAATCACCTTATTCAAACACATCTTTGGAAAACTGATTGTCCTTCTCTTCACAGCCTCTTTAGAAGATCAATATGGTCAAAGTATCGAGGCTGAGGGCGCTCCTCAGAAGAAAGCTGATCCATTCGACTATGGTGGTGGACATGTCAATCCTAACAAAGCCATAGCCCCCGGGCTCATTTATGATATAGAAACCTCAGATTACATCCGTTTTCTTTGCTCCATGGGGTATAACAATTCAGCCATCAGCGCAATCGCAGGAGCTAGCATCACATGCCATAAATCGACCAATGTCCAAGTTAATCTCAATCTGCCTTCCATCACCATTCATGAGCTCAAGGAAAGGATGACAGTATCAAGAACAGTCACAAATGTTGGTCCAGTTAATTCTATCTACATTGCTCGTGTTCAAACACCTGCCGCTGTGTCTGTTAAAGTTAAGCCATCGGCTTTGTTGTTCAACTCTACTGCAAAGAAGCTGGAGTTCAAGGTTGTTTTTCGTCCCCTGCTAAAAGTTGCAGGAAGATTTTCTTTTGGAAATCTGTACTGGGAAGATGGTTTTCATGTAGTGAGGATACCTCTAACAGTGAGAACTGTCCTTGATGATTTTTATGCAGAGACATGAGGATGATTTGCCACTACTTTTAGACATCTAATTTGGACAAAGTGGTACTAGTTGTCCTCTTACCTATCTATGGTCAAATTTTTAGTTTCGAACTTTCGATAACGTTGAATCAGTTCAGAATTCTTTCCATCCTTTTAGTACTACTATAATGTTGTTGGAAAAAAATATATATATCACACTCTTAGGGAAACCCGTAGAGGTGCACCCCGAGGCCGTATTAACCAACTCCTCACCCGTCACGAGATGTTGACGGAGATGCAAGTACTTTTGAAGACCTATATGTCTGTGTAACGAATTATATACATCAATACAATTTCGTATTATATATTACATTTATTCAGAACAAAATTAATAAATTTTCTTTAATTTCAGCCATTAATAAATATCTAATTTAGAGTATAATTCTAACTACATATAGATAGTCACATATCCGTCTCCAACAGAAAAAATAAAATCAGGTAGGTGGGAAGTTCCTTGCTTGGTCAAATGGTCGCTGCCGCCTAGTGGCAGGATGAAACTAAGTATCCGGTGGCAACACAGTAGGAAAACTATGTTATTGGCAATGATACTTCTTCGTAATAGAGTTATATTTCTGGTATGGTAAAGCGAATAGAGTAGCCAGTAGAGCACTATTCACTAGTTGGTGCTTGCCAGAATACATTGTTTTAGTTGAGACTCTTGTTATTATCTCAGGATGTTCTCTTATTGTTTATTGTAATATGGGGTTTAGACACCATGCCCCCCCCCCCCCCCCCCCATGTATTCTGCAGTTTCATTAAGGGTCAATTACATATAAGGCCATTTTTGAAATTTTTTGTAGTCATAGGGCCACCTCCTATTTTTTTCCCTCATAAGACCACTAGGTGTTAAATTTTGGATATAAAAACCAACATATTTACATAAATACCACTAGAGTAAAAAGCCAACAATCATTATCTCTCTCGTCGCTGACAAGGTCTCCAGCCGACCTCCAGCGGGTCTCCGGGCGACACCCGGCCAACTCCGGCAAGGTCTCTACCGGCGAACTCTGATGAGGTTTCCGGCGACCATAAAAGCTACTGTCACTAACACCAAAAGCTACTGTCACTAGCAACGAAAGGTACTCTGGTGAAATTTCCGGCAAACTCCAGTGAAGTCACGAAAAACTACTCTCACCAGCAACAAAAGCTACGCTTCTCAAAACTAAAAACTACTGTCACTAGCAACAAAAACTACTCTGGTGAGATTTCCGGCAACCTCCAGCGATGTCACAAAAAGCTACTCTCACCAGCAACAAAAGTTTCTGTCACCAACAAGTTCTCAAAACCAAAACCAAAACCAAAAGTTACTGTCACCAACACTAAAAGCTACTTCCACCAGCAACAAACGCTACTGTCACCAACACCATAAAACTACTCTCACTAATAACAAAATCTACTCTCACCATCACCAAAAGTTACTCTCATCAACACCAAAAACTATAACCAAGCAGAACAAAAAGTACTACCACGCAGAACAAAAAGTACTCATAGAGATTGAGAAAACTATTCTCAGAGACTAACAAACCTATGAAAATGTAAAGTATACAACAGAAAGAAAAATGCTACTGTAATCGAGAAAAAAAAATCATATTCAATGAAGCAAAAAGTATGCAGGGTTCAACAATGATATAACTATGTAAAAAGCTACTTCCACAATTGTAAAAAGCCACTACCATAGTTGTGAAAATCTATTACAATGGTTGTATAAAGCGACTGTCAATTTTTCAGATGACCTTAGTTGAAGTTTCTTGTTGTCAAGCTCTACCATACTACACTAACCATAGGCATTACTTTGCCACCTTCAACACCAGACTTCATTTCAACATTTCTTGGTTGATCGGATGATCTCTTGGTCAATGGAGGCTTCACTATCCAAATTCACATTATTTTCGTAATCTACTACTGCAAATGAAAAGGGGAATAATTCTGCAAGAACAAAAATACAACAAAACATCAGTATTTGAAATGCAAACAAAAAATAGCAGCGTGCCGCTGCACCGCAAACTTGACACTATTTATCAACTAGATAATATTAAACAAGCAATCTAAAAGCTACTGACATATGTACAGAAAGCTACTATGACACATGCACAAAGCTACTTGACCAGTAATAAAAAGCTATTGACATAGATACTGATTGTCTACAATATGCAAATGATGGCATTGTTTCCTAATGGGCCATTGTCGTCTACAACAATTCAGTAAAATGACATTGCAAAACTTTCACAAATTGCATAAATGTCACTAACGTTGTTAATCAATAAACAACAAATTAAAAGCTAGAAAGTGAGCGCGAAAGTGTTAAAAAGGGACAAAAGAGACGGTGATTCCATACTCAATTAAATATGGATTAATTTCAGTTTACCCCCCTGAGGTTTGGGGGTGTCATCATTTCACCCCCCCCCCCCCCCGCGACTCTCAATTTTACTTTTTTACCTCCTAAACTTTCCAATTTTTGTCTTCCGTGCCCAATCTTTGATGCTCCGTCCAAATTGGACGTTAATCCGAACGTTGAGGGCTAAAATGGTCATTTCAAGACAAAAAAAACCAAAAAAAAAAGAAAAGAAAAAAACCTCCCTCTCTCTCTTCTCTTCTGCAACTCCCTCTCTCTCTTCTGCAAACCATTTTCATCTCCTGAATAAACCCAAAACAGAGCACGTGCATAAACCCATCAAACACCCCACAAAATTCCAACCCCAAATCCCACATGCATTATCAAAATCAACCAAACCCAATTCACCTACCTCTTTCCCGGCTCGACTCCACTTGCCGCCGCGCCAATCTCAATGCCGCCGCAGCTTCCCGAGTTCTTCTCTTTTCTTTCCCGAGAGAGAGAGAGAGAGAGAGAGCAATTGATAGTGAAGCTGCTATGGTCGGATATGCTGGAGATTGGGCTATACTAATCTAGTATTCAATAACTCACATTACACATAACAAAGGCCAATGAATTAAAGCCTAAAGCATAACTCTAAAATTAAAATAATGGATTTTGAGGGGCTGACTAAGCCTCCTCACCACCACCAGCAACAGCGGCGCGTGGCTTCACGCGCCCCCACATCAAAGTTGTACAAGGAAAGATAATCGTACAATTAATCGAATATCTATGAATAACTCCGAGAATATCTCTAATTCAGAACTCTATTACAACTAGGTCAAGTAACCTAGAGTTTGGGCCAGACACATATTCTAGATTTACTTAAACACTCCCCCATGTGTCGCCCAAACGTGGTGCTCCTCTCGTTGCCTCATTAAAAACCTTTCCGAGTAACAAAAACTCAGTGGGACAAAAATAACCTCGGTCGAAGGGGAAAAAGAGCACAACACACCCTTCACATTCGAGACCATACATGTAGACATCTCCCCCTGATGTCTGCATCTCCTCCTGATGACAATGGTCATGGGAGTTCGCATAACTTCCGCAAACGATGCTACCAACATGTTTCTCGAAAGTGGAATTTAGGCAATGACTTAGTGAGCAAGTCTACCATACTGTCCTCAGATCGAACCTAGTTCACTTTGATCTTAAGGAGAGTCTGTTGTTGCTGATTATGCTTGGTATTGTCGCTTTTGATGTAGCCTTCAAACCACAATTGTTCGAACATGCGTAACTATGGATCCAATCCATATACATTCACGAACCACTTCATGAAGAGCAATGATCTCTGCATTGTTCGAAGGTATAGCGACTAGGGTCTGTTTTATAGACCTCCAAGATATCATGGTCTTTTACCCATGGTGAACACTTAACCACTTTGGGAATGACCTTTGTGTGGGTCAGAGAGATACTCAACATCAGCAAAACCTTTCAAAACGCTTATCGTTTTGGGATGGGGATAGTGGACGTAGGCCAGTGTTGGCACCGTTCTTGGTGTGTAATGGTTCTGAATCCATCATCTCTTTGTAGGGATAGAACAAGCCCATATCAATCGTACATCTCAAGTACTAAAAGATATTTTTTACACCAATCTAATGGCGTCGCGTTGGCGCAGAGCTATATCTAGCTAACAAGTTCATTGTAAATGAGATGTTCGGTCTTGTGCATTGAGCTAAGTACAATAATGCGCCTATTGTACTTAAGTAAGGCACTTCTGCCTCTAGCACATCTTCGTCATCATCCTTTGGGCGTTCAGGATCAAGACAACGGACGATCATAAGGGTGCTTGAAGGCTTCACCTTGTCAAAATGCCTAAGCATCTATCGACACGATGCTTAAGTTCCAAACCGAGACATAATCGTGTTCTCCCAAAATCCTTCATCTCAAACTTGGATTTCAAGTGTTCAGCGGTTTCCCTTAACTCTTTAAGGGCTTCCAATGAAGATCATGTCCAACATAAACCGCGATAGAATTTGAAACTTGTTAGGGAAACACGTGGGCATATCCCTTCCCAATCAAGTAGTCACTTTAGTGAGCATTTCAACCTTATTGTAAACGCGCTCCGTGGTCTAGAGCCACATGACTTAGGTAAATGAAGTTCACCATGAACCTTCATGTATATTTCGTATCTAGATCCCTATAGAGATACGTAGTGACCACATTTATAAGCTGCATGTTCAGTTATTCGGAAACTACCAAACTGACAGGGTAGTGGAGTGCAATGACATCCATTACGAGAGAATATGTCTCATCGTAGTCGATTCCAGAGCGTTTTGTGAAAAGTCTTGCGCCATAAGGCGAGATTGCCATCTCTTTTTCTCATCATGCTTTCTAATGAATACCCATTAGTCAATAGATTTTATGTTAGGAGGTTTTGGCATCACTGGCTCAAAAACCTTCATCTTCGTTAGAGAATCCAACTTAACCTGGATCGCATCTTTCCATTTAGGCCAAATTTCTCTACGTTGACATTCAAATATCAACGGAGCATGGTTCGATATCATCGGACTTAACAAACTCATGCACGACGAAATGCGCAACTACATCATCAAATTATGATGGAGTTTCTATCCCACGTCTCATGTACACTAGTGTAATCTTCATAGAGCTCTATATTCTCAGGAATTGGTTTTGATGTTGAGACGTCCCCCAACAATAACCATAATCAGGAAGATTCTCATGAGACGGATTTTGAGTCTTGATGATCAAAGGATTGGAATGTGCCAAAGTATCCTTCGAACCCACGGGCCTCCCACACATCCTAGCTGGGGCCATGGCCTATAACGCCAGAGTGCCACTCTCTTTGGCGTCGGCGCTATGCCTACCTCAGTGTAGGGTGGCGCTACGTCCTCTCGTAGGGACGTCCATCCTTGCAGGCATGTTTGCAGCATATTTAAGTGATCTCGTCACTTTAACGGGGATTGAGATGAGACATAGTGGGGATAGGCCACGACAATTCCTGTCGTTTCTGCTGAACATTCGTGTTCTTATCTCCCCCTAACGATGGGAAGATTGCCTCATCAAAGTAACATCTGCAAATCTAGCGGTAAGGAGATCGCTTAGCAAGGGCATTAAGTGGCAGACGACTGTTGAAATTTCAAATCCAACGTAGTTGCCCATTAATCTGTAAGGACCCATCATAGTGCGCTGTGGCGACACAATTGGCACATAAATGGCACACTTAAATATGCATAAGTTCAATACTTGTACCCAGTCACTAGCTGTAACGCAGAGGTAGATTGAGTGGCGGTGGGTCGTAGACGAATTAGCATAGTTGCATGTGATATTGCATCACCCCAAGCGGATATTAGGAGATTGGTGAGCATTACCAATGTCCGGACTACCATTGTAGTCATTTCCGCGAGACCATTTGGGTGTGCTCATGGGAATATGATGTCCAACATCAGTCTCAATGCAATAACCATCGAAAGTCTTCGATTTAAACTCTTAGCATAGTCAAATCAAATTGACTGAATAGGATGATTCGGGGAGTAAGCCCGTTGTCATATGATATTTGCTAGGAGTGTAGCATAAGCAGCATTACAAGTGGACAATGGCACAACACGTGACTAGCGTGATTGCGTGTCAACCAACATCATGAGATATTTAAACGTCCGCAAGTTGGTTGAACTAGTCCACAGAATCCCCACGGATTCTATGTAAGAACAGAATGAGTATGTTCATTTCCTTTTCATAGGACGGTCTCAGTCCTAATTTCCCTAAGGAACGGGCTTTGTAAATTGAGCGATAGGCCTTAGAAGCAACCAATGAGGATTGTGGTTGGGCCTGAGCGTCTGAAATGCTATTGGAAGCAAAGTTGGTGATTGCAGCATCACCTGGGGCGTCATCACCATGATGGACGCCATCCATGGCGTCATGGATAGGGACTGTGCTAGCCCTAGGCTGGTGGTGGACTGCGGTGGTTTCGGAGGTAGCGGCGGCGGTCACACTTAGTCTAGGAATCAACTTTTGATTCATGCTTCGTTTCGCTCGAAAGAAAGGATGTCCATGTGAAGTCTTTAGTAGACGGATCATTGATCACACGTATTTTTATACGTGTAATTATATCTAAAATATTATAATTAAGCTAATCCTTAAGTCAATTAATATGTAATTAATCCACTTTTATTTATTTTGTAGGTAATAAGCGGAGTTGCAGAAATCGAGGGGAAATGACGAGAAAATGAAGCAAATTGGAGTATTCCGACAAAAGAACAAAATAGTGGAGCATTGGTCAACCATGGTCAATCAAATATGGAAGGAAAGGGAGCTTGGTTTATTAATCAAGTGGCTTAATTGGTTTAATTGCCTAAATTAATTAACCTAACTATTGGTTATTAATTTAATTGCCTAAATTAATTAACCTAACTATTGGTTAATTAATAAAACCATGCACGTGCAGAGTGGTTTAATTGGTAGCCACCAATCCAAGCTTGACACGTGGCACATAATCCAATTAACCTAGCTTGACCAGAATTTCTCCACGCTGACTTCAATTCCCTCTTTTCCTCTCGACCACAAGCACAACATATGAAGTGTCTCTCTCTCTCTCTCCAGAGCAGTAACCACGACCCCATATATGTATATATTGCACCAACCCTATTCATCCGATTATGATCATCCTCTTCACAGTAGCCGCACCTCTGTACCAAAACAGAGGCAGCCCTTTGGGCTGCTCTCTCTCCCTCCTTCCCCTCCATTTTTCCTCTTTTCTTGATAATTTTCTTTTGAGATTTGAAGAACTACTCACACAAAGCTTCAAGGATCTATCAAGGAGCTCAATTTATACAAGATTCAAGATTTGGGTATTTTGTGGGGTTGTAATTCAAGGCTAGTCATGCTAGCTTCATAGCTATTTGTGACTATCCTTGTTTTCTCCTACACTTCTCTACTCTTTGCTATTTGAATTTTGTAATTTTGATGTTCATAAATATGGATAGTGAGTAGTTCTTTGGGAAACTAGGGTTTGATCCCTAGCATGGATTTATTGAAATAAATATGTTTTGATTTAATGGTTTTTAATTTCGTGTTTGGCATATGTTCTAATCTATTATATTTGGCTTAGATGCATGATTAGGAGCTTGATTAACTCTTGAATGTGTAGATGAGCATGTCTAGAACGAATTAGGGGACCTAATCACTTCTCTAATTTATGGCTAGGACACTTGTTTAGAACATGGTTAGTTACAATACCATTTTCGATTGTCGTATTGGCTAGCTTGGGAACCTTGATTCTAGGACTCTTCGCCTTTTGGTGCAACTAGAGGCCCTAACAAGGCTCTAGATTGTCCCAATTGAGTTTCTACGACCATTGATCCGGAGTAGGAATACCCTTTAAGGAATCTATTGACCCATGAGCCTTGAAAAGCCTTGGGTACGGTTCTTGATGCCATTATACATTGTTTGACCATTGTCGGAATATATTTGTGCATTGAATTTGGCTAGGAGGATACCCTAGTGACCTAATTTCCATTTCTTACTTTTCTTTTCTTTATTTAATTTAGTTGTTAGCTAAAGCTTTCATTTAAATTCTTGCAATTTAGTTACTAGAAAATTACAATCATAATTTTGAATAACAATTTCTACCTCATTGTAAATAGCCACCACTAGGCTCTTAGTTTTGATTAGGCTTTGGTGAAAACCAAAGCCGAGCATTGCTAGGGCTTGGTGCCTTAGATTAGCATTTGTATTTTTTTTTTTTTTTTTGCTTTTATTTGCTTAGTGACTTTAGTTCCGACTATCCAAGGATTATGGGTTAGCCACTAATCCCCGTGGTACGATAATCTTGGGCTTAATACTTCCCTATTTTGACAATGATACGTACGCTTGCGTAAATGTGTATCAAGTCAATCATCATATCATGACCAAGATGACCTATCCTGTTGTGACAAAGCCAATATGTGTCTAAATCCAAGAGATCTTCTCTCATGACTTTATTGGATTTAATAGCTCGAATAGTGACATAGAGTCCACTAGAGAGATTGTGCCTTTGTTCGCAATCGTTAGAGGTATTGCAAAGGAACTCATTTCCGTTCTTTACAAGTATTTTCGCATGGAATCCGTTGGCTATTCATAGGTGCGATTTGCCCTAGGAGCGTAGAGAGTTTTTGTGACAATAATCAAGGTGCCATTTGGCAGAGGGAACTTGGGCTATTCCATGTCCTTGAATTAATACTGATGGCCCAGCCATCGTAGTCACAAAGTAATATGCTCAGAATCAAAATGGAGTCATAATGAAAAGAACTCGAAATTTTATTCATGAGCCAACAGAGTACATCATTGTCTCTTAACCATTAGGAGAATCTAATCCAAATGCTAGCTAATGCAAAACAAAGGTAGTTGTTTTACTTCTTTCGGTAACTCCAAAATAAATATGACCAGGTGAGTAGAGAGATGTCGGTGGAGCAAATTAAAGCTCGCTTAAGTACCACTTATCTCAAAACCTTCCTAGACATCATACTTATTTTGGATGAGCCTATGTGAAGAAAAACTAAACCAATGGCATTTACTACAAAGTATATGGCAATTGCCTATTACATCTCTTGGAAAAATAAAGACTTAAACAGAATTGGCGATCTATTGATCCCAGCTAGATTTGTAGTCTTCAACCCTTCACTCTAGATCATCTTCTTGTTCCACATAGTGAGCTTCTCTTGCTTCACAATATGCTTCGTAGGCGGTGACAATTTCTTCACGAGCTCTACAAATGTGTGCCCAATGACCGGATACTCCACATCGAGAACATACATCTCTGTGCTCAGACTCCATTGATTGAGGCGCTTTGAAAGCGTCATTTAGATGGCTCTTAGTGTTGGTGGCGCCACCAACATGGCCAGAGGCGTTGCCTCCCTCTCTCTTTCCACGTTGACCTCTTCGGTTCCGTGTTCACCTATTTTGGCGGTTACCTTCCCAAGTAGAGCGATTATATGGACCAGAACGTCCAGAAGCATCCCTAAGATTAGGGTTTCGCTCTTGGCGCCCTCTCTTAGGCGCGCGACTATAATTGGATTCCGAAATAAGTTCTGTTTCTACGGATCTCGAATTATAGTTCTTCACAAGGATGTTGTCATGCTTTTCAGCGATATTCATAGCAACCATCAATGCAGAGACGGGGAAGGTAGAGAAAGTATTCTCAATCAACATCGCATTTGTGATCTCTTTACCACAGAATTCCATTAAGGATTTAATGCGAAGTGCTTCCGAGTTGTAGTCAAGAACTGACTTGAAATCACAGAAGCGGAGGCTATACCATCTCACTTTTAGGTCAGGAAGCAGGGAGTCACGGACGTTGCCAAATCTTTCTTCGAGTGAGACCCACAGCCTTCTAGGGTCTTCTTCATTCATACACTCGTACTGGAGCGAATCATCCATATGACGAGTCATTAGGATGATGGATTTCGCCTTATTTGCCTCTAAAGCTGCTCTATTTGCTTCCAAAGCTTGAGTTTGCTCAACAGTTAGCAAGTCCTGACTAGGCTCGAGAATCGTATCCAAGATTCCATCGGCCTTAAGATGCTGGCAGATATCACGAACCCACCTGTGATATCCAGAGCCAGTTGTTCCCAATGGAGCAAAGTCCAATTTGTTCAGGTTACTCATCCTGAAAGAGAACAAGAAAAAGGGTTAGTTTCGGAGCGGAAAAGCTACCACGAAAACATATAAAATTTCTTAGCGTAATCGATTCCAAGAAATTAAGAATTTCTGAGCGTAGTCGCTTCCAAGAAATTCGATTCCAAGAGGGGTTGGATTAGATCGAAACAATGATGTTTGTGGTCGATTGTTTTATCTCAACAAACTCTAAGTTTGGAGAACTCTACAAGCTCCAAGCTTGGAGTGAGCACGAACCCCCACAGTTCGGCTTAATTTGGTCTCCCCTATGATGAAGAAAGGGAGGTAGAAGAAGGGAGTTTGCAAGTCCCAGAGAAAAAGAAGAGAAATTGAAATAAAAACTCAAAAACGGGAACTTTTAGTAAAAATTACCTCGAAATAGGTTGCCGGAAAATTTGACCGGAAAAGTCGCCTGAAAGTTGACCGGTGCTGACGTGGTGCTGGGGTCCGCTGCTGATGTGGCACTGGGGTCCGGTGCTGACGTGGTAGTGGGTCCTTGTGCTGACGTGGCAGAATATGATTATATGGATGCTGACGTGGCAGAATCTAATGATGGGCTTGCTTCTGGGCTGCGTCAGTGGGCCTGTTTCTGGGCTTCTTTCTTTCTTCTTCTGGGCTGGGCTGCCTGCTTCTTCCTTCTCCCTTTTTTTTTTTTTCTTTTTTCTTCTCTCTGCCGGTTCAAGATGCAACCTGTACTTTTGGCCAGTTCAGGGAATAAACGGCCAGTTCCGGGAAAGAGGATTTCGGTTCCTTGATTCTGGGAATGAGGCACTACTGTTGGAAAAATTTGGTAGCAATTGGATGTCCGGAAGATGGTGAACCGGTGAAATATTTGTTGCGGGTTGTATGGAGCTTCCGGTGGCCGGTTCAGTAGGTTTCCGGCCGGTTCTGTCGATTCTGCCGCTGGTTCTAGCGGTTCTGCCGTCGGTTCTGGATTCCTGGGGTCGAGGGCTTCAAGTTGTGTGGCGGAGGCAGATAAGGGCTCAAGGTTTTGTATTCGGATTTAAGGTTTTAGCTTCTTGAATCAGGGTTTGGCTATTTGTTTCAGGGTTAAAGCTTCGTGCTGATAACGTGTTTAAGGAAAAACTGAATTGGGAGAGAATTGAGTCGTGCTTTCATTGATAATAGGGGCCTCTTTATATAGAGGATTACAAGACATAGAATCAGAGTTGTACAAGGAAAGATAATCGTACAATTAATCGGATATCTATTAATATCTCCGAGAATATCTCTAATTCAAAACCCTATTACAACTAGGTCAAGTAACCTAGAGTTTGGACCAGACACATATTCTGGATTTACTTAAACAATATTCATATACTTTTTTTTTGAAGCAAATTGACAAGTCTTTATTAAATAAAACATCATACATACCCCGTAAAATAGAGCTGCTTATCCCATCCTCAAGCAGAGCCCGTTTCTAGGGTTTCTTAGCAAAGCACCGCGGCAAAGTGTTTCCGAGCGTGTTAGTACCAGCAAGAAACCTTGTCGAGACCGAGTGTGATCTGTGGCTTGGTGATCGACGTCATGTAGGAGATCAGTGCGGCGAACAAATTGACAGCGGTGCTTTGTTGGTTGAACCGGCGTCGGAGCAAGCATTATCGTCGAAGGGGAGGGAGAGTTTCTTTCCGACATACAGAGGGGTAAGGCAGGTCAGGATACTTGCAGACCCGGACTGATAAGTTGTTGCCAGTCTGATCTGTTGCGTGTTGCAGTGGTGGACCGGTTTGAGTGGATACAAGATGGAGGCCGCATAGATATGGCCTTTTGGAGAAGACGTCCGCCAGAACATGTAATGGCGGTGGTGTTGCTCAGAGCGGTTTCCTGGGCTTGGAATTGGGCCTGGGATCCTGGGTCTAATTCTAAATTTAGGCTAGCTGGGCCTCGTTTATGGGCTATCAAGAAGGGTGCTTTGCCACCCTCACTTGTTACTTAGCGAATTGGGCAGGGCCGGCCAAAGAACTTTAGACCTACTTGGGCACTTGTTAGGGCCAACTATGGTCTTGAAGTGCCAATCCATTTGGATCATGATTTTTTCAAGAGTTGGTAATTATCTTGGATGTGATTGGTGTACTTCAAGCGACTTATGGATAAGGAGGTGCTCCAATTTGTTGGCTAGAAAGTGGTTTTCTGTCGGTACCACAATTGCATGATTGACTAATGGGAGGCTAGTGAATGATTTTGCTAGAAGACATGAAGTTTCTTTGTTTATAAGTTCGCTAATATAGCGAGCTAATTATCGACTTGTAATGAGTTTGCTTTGCTTAGATTAGGGTTTCCGGATTTTCTTGCCGGCTATCTTTTTCTAAGTGTAGCTAAACTCTAGCCATTGGCAGTTTGTCGGCTATTGATTTTAACGATATCAATTTTTATTCAAAAAAAAATCTTTATTAAATAAAAATATTATAACAGATAGATGTAGAAACTATGTCGAAGTGAGAAATACCAAAAACAATATGAAAAGCAACAAAAGGGAATGCAATTAAGCATTTGATGAAGCGCCAGACAGAACCCGAGCTATGTAAAAAGGTACCGACAATATGGTGCACCATCCCTCCACGCAGAGATATGCGTTGATTAGTGGGTAACCTTTCGCCACCGACCTTGTTTAAGAAACTAAAATAGGTACCAATGATTTGGTGCACCATACCTCCACACATCAAAATGCGTCGAGTCTCCGGGTTCGGGTCGGATCAGCGATCAGGTCAAAGAGAGAGAACTTCTGATAGGATTTACGTCCAAAATGGAAAGGTTTGCTTAATAACTTGCTATTTATAGTAAGTTCCCGAAATAGTAACTTTCGTTTTTCAAATTGTAACTCTTTCATACGAACTCCGATTTTAGCGTGTCATTTTTTAAGAAGCTCGGTTTAACATGCTCTACAACTTTCATGAAGGAAGTTTTCTCAAAAAGTGAGCCACAGAAAAAGTCAGATATTAGTACCTTGGATAACCATTATGGTCCATCCTGCAAATAACTAAACTAAAGAAGTGGGAAAATGTCCTCACTTTTCTTATTAAAAGGTCTTCCTCTGCTCAATCTAGATAATATCGTAGCAAAACAATAGCAAAGACTGTGCATCCAACTCCAACACAAGAATGGCACATAGGAGAAAGAAAGGTGAGCAAACTCAACTCGAGTAAAGTCAAACTTCTCCATGTCAAAAGACTATAATATAAATTTGACTTGAGAGTGACTTATGGAGTAATACATGACAAAACCCATGTGAATATCATCCATATTAGTAAAAGAATGGTTGCGGTGAAGGTTTAAACCCCCTAACAAAATCTTCAAAAATCTCTCTGTTTTGTGCACGAGTCCATCTATACTACTGTACATATATGGCATGATGTTTAGGCTAAAGGATGTTATGTACGAAAATCCAATTAACACTTACTTACCAATACATACCTTCTGATCGATTAGTTCACTCAATTAGAACTATGCTCTTCATAAATTTTTAACTCTTCAAATAAAATACCACTTTCTTTTGCCTTAAAAAAATTGAGAAACAACCTTTCAAAAAAAAAAAAAATTTGAGAAACAAACAGGTACATTAATTCCATGATGACTGTACTTTGGATTGTATATGATTTTTTTTCCTTTTCTATGAACAATATCTTAGAAAATAATAAAAGCCACAAGCGAGATGATTGTTTCTAATGGGTGGATCAAACTGATAAACTAATTAAGAAAATAAAGAAGAGGAAGAAAATATCAAGATGATTTGAAACTATTGGATTTAGGATTGTAAAGATGATCTTTTACAAAAACTGACGTGGCTAAGATTGATACGAGATGGCAGATAGTAAATGATGTGTACGTGTTTGACATGGAATGCCATGTTCGATTAAGGCCACAAATCTTGGGCCAACAATTACTTCAAACTAGAAAATATTCTTTATTTATATTTCAGTTATTTCTTTGTTAATTTACACTTACTATAACTTTGTGATCAATTAATATATATTCATATACTTTTTTTTTTTTTTAAGGAAACTGATATGTCTTTATTAAATAAAAATATTACAACCGATGATGTACAAACTACATCGAATTGAGAAATACAAAAAAAAAATGAAAACCAACAAAAAGAGATGCAATTAAGCATTTGATGAAACACCAGACAGAACCCGGGCTATGTAAAAAGGTACCGACAATATGGTGCACCATCCCTCCACACAGAGATATGCGTCGAGTAGCGGGTAACCTTCTGTCACCGTCCTTGTTTAAAAAAACTAAAAAAGGTACCAGTGATATGGTGCACCATACCTCCTCACATCAAAATGCGATAAGTAGCGGGTAACCTTCCGTCATTGACCTTGTCTAAGTAACAAAAAGTAATATTAAATGAAAGAAAACGAAGCCCAAAGAGGCCCCAGGCTCCAATCTAGCTTCGGCCCAGATCCCATGCCCTATCTAAAAACCATATCTAGATCTAAGTCGCACCCAGATCCCAGATTCCGATCCTAGTATCCACTAAGCCATCCGGTGAGCAGCCAATGTGTCATGTCGAGGCGCCGTGGCCCAACGTCTCCAGGCCAGACAAGCACGACCCACCACGAATTTAATCCTAAAGATTACCAACAAATAACCAGCCATAACTCGAATCCACAACCTCTTACATACAAGTCACAAAATAAACCATCATGCTAACCTCAGAATGTCATAAATTATCCTCAGATTTTATATTTATACTATATTTTTTATAATTTCAAACAAAAATATTTATTTATGATATTTGGTTTACCTTAGTTTTATATTAATATTGTATTCCTTGTATACATTCAAGTACTTAAAAAATGTCATCATTGTTGTAGAGAAACTGAAATTGAGAGAAATTCGCTGTGTATTCTCATTGATAATAGGGGCCTCTTTATATAGAGGATTACAATGCATAGAATCTCAAACATACAAGGAAAGTAATCGTACATTGAATAGGAATCTAGATCCTTCTAATTTAACCCTATTACCACTAGGTCAAGTAACCTAGAGTTTGGGCCAAACACAAATTAGGGTTTACTTGAACACTCCCCCTTGTGTTGCCCAAACGCGGTGCTTCTCTCGTTGCCTCGTTAAAAACCTTGCCGAGTAACAAAAACCCAGTGGGACAAAAATTACCTCGGTCGAAGGGGAAAAAGAGCACAACACACCCTTCACGCTTCGAGACAAACATGTAGACATCTCCCCCTGATGTCTGTGCCTCCCCCTGATGACTACGATCATGGGAGTTCAGATAGTTTCCGCAAGCCAATTCTTGCCACATGTTTCTCGAACGTGGATTTGGGCAATGACTTAATTAGTAAACAAGTCTGCCACATTGTCCTCAGATCGAACCTGGTTCACTTTGATCTTGAGGAGCTTCTGTTGTTGTTGATTGTAGAATAATTTAGGCGATATGTGCTTGGTGTTGTCACCTTTGATGTAGCCTTGCTTCATTTGTTCAATGCAAGCAGCATTATCCTCATAAATGCTTGTTGGCTCATCTGTGGTAGACTTCAAACCACAATTGCTTCGAACATGCGTAACTATGGATCGAAGCCATATACATTCACGAACTGCTTCATGAAGAGCAATAATCTCTGCATGATTCGAAGAGGTAGCGACTAAGGTCTGCTTTGTAGACCTCCAAGATATTGCGGTCTTTCCCATGGTGAAAACATAACCAGTTTGGGAGCGACCTTTGTGTGGGTCAGAGAGGTACCCAGCATCAGCAAAACCTTCCAAAACACTTATATCGTTTTGGGATGGCGAGAGGGAACGCAGTCCACCATCTGTGGCGTCCCTGGCACTTGATGGGTCTGAATCCATCTTCTCTCTGTAAGGATAGAACAAGCCCATATCGATCGTACTACTTAGGTATCGAAAGATATCTTTAACACCAGTCCAATGGCGTCGTGTAGGCGCAGAGCTATATCTAGCTAGCAAGTTCACAGCGAATGAGATATCCGGTCTTGTGCATTGTGCTAAGTACAATAATGCGCCTATTGCACTTAGGTAGGGCACTTCTGCCTCTAGCACTTCTTCATCGTCATCTTTTGGACAAAATTGATCCTTCCTTGGATCAAGACTACGGACGACCATTGGGGTGCTTGAAGGCTTAATCTTGTCAGTGTTGAAACGCCTAAGCATCTTTTGGGTAAAAGCTGATTGATGAATCAGGATACCATCTCTACGGTGCTCAAGTTCTAAACCGTGTTTTCCCAAGATCTTTCATCTCAAACTCGGATTTCAAGTGTTCAGCGGTTTCCCTTAACTCTTTAAGGGTGCCAATTATGTTCATGTCATCGACATAAACCGCTACTATTGCAAATCCGGAACTTGTCCTTTTTATGAACACACATGGGCATAGTTCATTGTTGACATATCCATTTCCAATCAAGTAGTCACTTAGACGGTTATACCACATCCGTCCGGATTGTTTCAATCCATATAGTGAGCGTTTCAATCTAATCGTAAACGCGCTCCGTGGTTTAGAGCCACTTGATTTGGGTAACTGAATTCCGTCTGGAATCTTCATGTATATCTCTGTATCTAGATCCCCATATAGATACGCAGTAACCACATCCATAAGCTACATGTTCAGTTTTTCGGAAACTACCAAACTGACAAGGTAGCGGAACGTTATGACTTCCATTACGGGAGAATAGGTCTCCTCGTAGTCGATTCCAGAGCGTTGTGAGAAACCTTGCGCCACAATGCGAGCTTTGTACCTTACAATCTCGTTTTTCTCATTACGCTTTCTAACGAATACCCATTTGTGACCAACTGGTTTGGTGTTGGGCGGTATTGACACAACTAGTCTGAATACCTTTCTTTTCGCTAGAGAATCAAGTTCTGCCTGGATCGCATCTTTCCATTTTGGCCAATCAGCTCTACGTTGGCATTCATCAACGGAGCGTGGTTCGATGTCATCAGTCTCAATAATCTCACGCGCCAATGAATACGCGAATACATCATCAATGATGATGGAGTTTCTTTCCCACGTCCCATGTACACTAGTGTAATTAACAGAGATCTCTATGTTCTCAAGGATAGGTTCTGACATTGAGGCGTCCCCCAATGATATCTCTTGGACATAACCATAATCCGGAACATTCTCATGGGACGGATTTTGAGTATCGATGATCAAAGGATTTGTTTGTGCCTCATTCACTTTCTTTCTAGGGCGAGTATCCTTCCAACCAATCGGTCTACCGTGCTTTCTTGCGGGACCTGCGGCCATAGATGCCACGTCATTGCCATGTTGGGCAATGGCGCCATCTCTTGTTGTCACAAGAGTGGCGTGATGTCCAGTATTTGGGACATCGATCCTTGCAGGCACGTTTGCAGCAGGTATGTGTGATCTCGTCACTTTGGCAACATCAGAAAACGCATCAGGCAGAGTGTCTGCTACGTTCTGGAGCTCGATTATTCTTCGCACTTCAAGTTCGGATTGTGCGGTACGGGGATCGAGATGAGACATAGTGGGGACAGACCACGACAATTCATCTCGTTCCTGTTGAACATATGTGTTCTTATCTCCCCATAATGATGGGAAGACTGTCTCATCAAAGTGACAATCCGCAAATCTAGCGGTAAAGAGATCGCCTGTCAAGGGTTCAAGGTAGTGGACGATCGTTGGTGATTTATATCCAACATAAATGCCCCTTCGTCGTTGTGGACCCATCTTAGTACGCTGTGGCGGCGAAATAGGCACATAAATGGCACACCCAAAAATGCGTAACTGCGAGATATCAGGCTCGTACCCAGTCACTAGCTGTAACACATAGTAAGATTGGGTTGCAGTGCTTCGTAGACGAATTAGCGTCGCCGCATGCAATATTGCATATCCCCAAGCAGAAACAGGGAGATTGGTGCGCATAACCAATGTCTGGGCTATCATCTGTAGTCGTTTGATAGCGGCTTCTGCGAGACCATTTTGGGTATGAACATGGGGAACTGGATGTTCTACATCAATCCCCAGTGACATGCAATAGTCATCGAATGTTTTCGATGTAAACTCCCCAGCATTATCAAGTCGAATTGACTTAATAGGATGGTCAAGGTAGTGAGCCCGTAGACGAATAATCTGGGCGAGGAGTTTAGCATAAGCAGCATTTCGAGTGGACAATAGCGCGACATGTGACCAGCATGTCGACGCATCAACCAATACCATAAAGTATTTAAAAGGTCTGCATGATGGTTGAATTGGTCCACAGATATCCCCTTGGATTCTCTGTAAGAACGGAATGAGTATTTTGGGATCCTTTGCGTAGGACGGTCTCGATCCTAATTTCTCGAATGAACAGGCTTTGCAAAAAGAGCGAGGGGCCTTAGAAGTAACCAATGAGGATTTTAGTTGGGCCTGAGCATCTGTAGCGCTATTAGAAGCAAAATGTGTGACTACATCTCCCATCATGGCGTTGGAGCCATGGGAATGGCTGTTTATGGCGTCATGGCCATTGGGAGGAACAACCATGGCGTCATGCTCATGGTTGGCGCCATTGATGGCGTCATCACATGGGACTTGGGCTGCCCTATGGCGCCCCAAGACGGCTGCAGCGCCAGATGCTGCAATTGTTGCGGTTTTGCTAAGTCCAGGATTCAATTTTTGATTCTTGCTTCTTCTCACTCTGAAGAATGGATGTCCGTGTGAAGTCTTTAGTAGACGGAGCATCATATCACGACCAGGATGTCCTAGTCGGTCATGCCAAAGCCAATATGTGTCTGAATCCAAGAGATTTTCTCTTATGACATTGTTGGATTCAATAGGTCGAATTGTAGTGACATAGAGTCCACTAGATTGACACATAAGCTTCTCTAAGATGCGCTTTCTTCCGCAATCATTAAAGGTAATGCAAAGGAATTCTATTCCGTTCTCACTATGCGTTTCCGCATGGAATCCGTTGGCTCTAATATCTTTAAAACTCAATAAGGTTCGGTTTGCCTTAGGAGCGTAGAGAGCTTCAGTGACTTTAATCAAGGTGCCATTGGGCAAAAGGAATTGGATCATTCCATGTCCTTGAACTAAACCTGATGGCCCAGCCATCGTAGTCACAGATGAATTTGTAGGCAACATCTCCAAGAATAATTGCCTATGTCGTAGAATGGTGTGTGTAGTCGCACTATCCGCAAGACATTGAAGTTCATCCATTCCTAAAAGAAAAGCTCGTAATTAAAAAGGAGTCATAAAGAAAAGAACTCAACTTTTATTAATAATCCAAATGGAATTACATCATCGTTTCTTTAACCAAAGAAAATCTAATCCAATAAAATAGCTAATGCAAAACAATGGTAGTCGTCTAACTCCTTTCGGTAATTCCAATGCAAATGTGACCAGGTGAGTAGAGAGATGTCGGTGGAGCAAGGCTCGCTTAAGTACCACTTATCTCAAAACCTTCCTCGACACTACACTTACATTGAGTACGCCTACTTTGAAGAAAGACTAATATCATTGGCATCTACTACAAAAACAATATGGCAATTGCTTACATCTCTTGGAAAATAAAAAGACTTAATCAAAATCGCCAGTTTCTGGGTCTTGATCCTTGTAGTCTTCTACCCTTAGATCGAGATCTTCTTGTTCCATGTAATTTGCCTCCCTGGCTTCACGATGCATCTTGTATGCGTTTGCAACGTTCTGGGATGCAGTACACTTCTTTGCCCAATGTCCACTTGATCCACATCTGAGACAAGCATCATTATGGTCAGGTTCCCTTGATCGAGACGCTCTGGGAGCGTTTTGTAGACGGTTATTGCCTTTGGTGGCGTTACCACCATAACCGGAGGCTTGGCCTCTCTCTCTCTTCACACGTTTACCCTCCACGGTTCCGTGCACGGCTATCTTGGCGATTTCCTTCCTCTTTAGGGCGAGAATATGGACCAGAACGTCCAGAATTATCCCTACTCTTAGGGTTTCGCTCCTTGCGTCCTCCCTTGGAGGCGCAACTATAATTAGACTCCGGATTTGACTTGGTTCCCACGGGTCTGGAGTTATAGTTCTTCACAAGTATGTTGTCGTGCTTTTCAGCTACGTTCAAGACACCAATTAGCTCATGAAATCTTGTGATACGTCTAGCATTGACATCAATCCGATAGTTTTTGGCTATCATCAATGCAGAGACGGGGAAGGTGGAGAGAGTCTTCTCGATCAACATCGTATCAGTGATGTTCTGTCCACAGAATTCCATCATAGACTTGATACGAAATGCTTCTGAATTGTAGTCAAGTACAGACTTGAAATCACAGAAGCGGAGGCTATGCCATCTCACTTCTAAGTCTGGAAGCAGGGAATCACGGACGTTGCCAAAACGCTGCTCGAGTTCTACCCATAGTTTTCTTGGGTCTTCCTCATTGAGGTACTCATTTTGGAGCGCGTCATTCATATGCCTTGTCATGAGAATGATGGCTTTAGCTTCATACCCTTAAGCGTATAAATTTATACGCTTAAGAGTTAGAGATGGTCAAAATTATAACCCTTACTTTTTGCATGAATAGTAATTATTAAGTGATAAATTTTAGCCCAAGTCTATTTTAGCCCCCACTATTCTAGCTAGAGATGGCTTAAGATGGGAGTGGCTGCGTATTTTATCCAAAGATTTTGGCATTAGTGCGTGTGTGTTCGTTGCTGATAAATTAATAATAAATAACTAATGACTTTACTGATATGGCATGGCATTACTAAAGCTCTGAGCCAAATTGCTCTTTACAGAAGGCACTACGACGAATTGAAAGAAATAGGGTTTGGATCATGGTTTAGGGTTTGATTTCTTTTGAATTCTTTATCTTTTAGGAACAAAATGCAAGGACCTTTTTTGTATAATAATTTAAGAGATGATAATACCTACTATTTCAACACCTAACTGAATCAAATCAAGCATGATTAGGTAGACAATATGCATTGGAAAGTCCGAAGGCCAGTAAAAAAGAGAAAGAAAGGAGAGGAGTGAAGAAGCAAGAAATGCTGTGTTTTGTTTTGCCCAACTTTTGTGTTTTTTTATCTCCCTATCTGGCTCTTTGTATTATGAACATGATTTTGCTGGTGAACCTACAAATAGTGACAGAAAAACTGAGTCTGAGGACAAGAATAAAAAAATTCCCAAGGAATGATTTAATATCAACATTAAATTTCAGTTTAACTCACTAATATTTATTATCATTGAAGATGCTAGATCTAAAATTATTTTCGTCCCTACACTAGCTACTTTTGATAGGGTTTGAGAAAAGCAACTTAGGGTTTTCTGTTCTTTTTAGTTCTCATTCTCTCCTTGCCTCTCTCTAATGGTGGTCTGGTGGATGCTAGGCAGCAATCGACAACCTCCATTAGTACTTTGTGGGGCATCTGTTAGTGAATAAATCTAGCGATACGACTACTTAATTAGGGTTGTGCTTTCGAGTAACGTCGAATTGATTGTCTATTTTGTTATACGTTTATATTGGACCATACTTTAGCAATCGACAACCCCCATATTAGCACTTGGTGGGGCATCCGTTAGTGAAAAAATCTAGCAATACGTCCGCTTAATTGAGTTGAGCTTTCGAGTAAGGTTGAATTTTTTGATTGTCTATTTTGTTATACGTTTATATTGGACCATACTTTGCTTCCCGTATCGCAATTAAGTATCTTAGTGAGTACATGTATCTAATGTATGAACGACCATCAAGAAGTTATTTTATTTACTAGGTTTAATTTATTACCATTTCAAGCTAAAAAGGCAAGGTAGTTATAGCGATACTTAGGGCTTAGTGTATGTATGTAAGACTTTCATTCAGATCTCGAAAATCATAACGAATGAAATGGCACTTCTATTTGAAAAATAATTTAGTATAAATGTTAATTTTGGTTAGTTTTTCTGGTTTATGGGCCTTTATTTTATTATGACCTAATTTCATTTTACCTCTCTAACTTTTACATATCAAATCAGTTATAGTCATGCTCTTTTAATTTCATCACATGTATCCTTGTACTCTCCAATTTAATCAATATGTCCAGTAGATATTTTTTTCGTCAAGTATTTTGAAAATTGTTAACGTGGCTCAAATGGGCTCCCTTGTATAATGATGATTCACTAATGTGATATGTAAAATTATATCATATGTGACTGCAATTTTAAAATATATCACACCATAGTTGGCAAAAAATCAAGGATTGGACAAGATTAATTGAAATTGGCAAGTTCATGGCACCCGTGATGAATCCAAAACTTAAAAGTATAGGAGCCCAAGTGATTTAGAGTGTAAAAATCAATGAGGTAAAATGAAATTTACCATTTTATTCTTGCGTCAAATTTTTTTTTTTTTTTTTTTTTTTTGAAGGGAAAGACGTCAAACTATATTAATTGAAACTAAGAAGTACAAGGAGCGATGCAAAAACATCGAAATAAAAACAATAAAGCATAACAAGATGCACAAACGCATCTATAAAATAGAAAAAACAATAAATGATAGCAAGATGCACAGACACATCTAAAATGAAAGGTAACCATGTGACTTGATGTCGGACGACATCGCTGCACTGCATATGTCACGAAAGCAGTGTAAATATAATAGTAACTGTAACCGTAACAGGTGATATGATCACCTAGGAGAGGTGATTCGCTCACCGGGAGCTTGAAAGTAACCGAGGGTGTCAAAAACTCGAAAATTAGCAAACGAACTCCCAAGAACCAGAACAAATACCAGATCAACATGAGCAGCTGTCTCGGATCTAAGATCCGGATTTGAATACGACCTGGGTCCCAAATACGGATCCAAATCCGGCCCAAATCCAAAGTGATCAAATCAGACGGGTCAAACTTGACAAAATCACAAGCCCACCTTAATCTGATCTGGGCACCCTGGCTTCAGCCCTACGTCCGCTGTCATCTCCTCCTGAAGCAAAACGTCGCGCTGCCTTCGCCTGAGGGAGGAGAGCAAACCGGAGGGAGAAACCCAGCAATGGTGACCTCCACTGGCGCCAACCGTTCCTTGCTGCAGTACCACCGACTTCTTCTCTTCTGCATCTCTCTGTCACCGCCGCACCTTGGTCTTGCCACAAGACCCAAATGGAGAGCCGAGCATCTAGACGCCGAACAGCCAGAAGCTCTCCATGTCGAGATTGCTGCTGACCCGACACGGAAATTCGCCCAGTCGTCAACTGCGCCCACCAAGGTCCTCCGAGATCTGCCAGCGTCGCCGCCATCATCATAGCATGATGTTTGAGTCGCGCTCGCCTAGGCCTAGACGAACCACCGCAACACGTCGCCTCCAATGGGGTTGCACGGGCCTGCACAGCAAGAGAATGATCTGATAAAACACAAGCCTCCAAGCCAGACAGCCATGAAGGCCCGAAAAACTTCTGCCACAGAGAAATCACGGCGACAGTCGGAACAGATTTGGCCAACCCCAAAGGGGGTACCGAAGGTGTACTCCACGAAGGATGAAGAAAGGTACAGAGAGGCCAAGCTCGAAGGCGGCGCTCTCCTAACCCTAGCAGAGCTCTGCTAGGTCGAAACATATTGTTGAATGTTTTGCGTTAAAAAGATTAAAAAATGTATATTTTTTAATAGTATGAATACTCATTAATCAGTTTAAAAGAATTACTAAATAGAAGTCAGAAACTAATTAAACTGGAGACATTTAGAGAAATTTAACCACAACTGTAATAGACCAAATACTAATCAACAGCTACGACCACATATTGTTTCTCACGTTAAGTTTCTTAAAATTGATTGGATTATAACCTTCTCTTCAAAAGCCACAACTGAATTTTCTTACCTAAAACTCATTTCAATATAATCTCTTTTTCTTAGCTTATGATGAATGGTGCCTTTGATTTCTCCTCCAAATTTGGTGGAGTAGGAGTGGTTCTTCGTGATGCTATGGGGGATATTGTTGGTGGAATTTGTTTAAAGGTCAACTTTGTTGCCTTTCCAGATATTGTTGAGGCCATGACTTGTAGGGCTGCTTGTTCCCTGGCAGTACAGTGTCATCTTTCTCCTATTATGGTTGAGACAGATTGTCAGAGTATAGTTTTTGCTATTGAGGCTGAGGGGGAGGAGACTTCATCCTTGGGTCGTATTATTGAGGACATCAACTTTTCTCTTAGGATGTTGATGGGTTCTTCCTTGAGACATGTGTATCGTGAAGCTAATATGGCTGCCCATAATTTAGCTAAACTAGCTTTACATTCTTCTTATAATCCTTCATGGAGTGGGCTTGTCCCTCCTATTATTAGAAGCTTTGTGGCTTCTCATTGTACTCGTTGAGTGAGTAATACAATTCGGTCGTCTTCCCCTTAAAAAAAAAAAAAAATGAATGGAAAGAAGAATCAGAAAATGGAAGAAAAACAAATGGAAGGGCCAACTAGAAGCCAAAAAGAATGGATGGCTATGGAACATGTATGATGACGTGGAGCACTAAACTTTTAGTCTTTTACCCCAAAAAATCTGTGAGAAAAACCAAAACGCATGTTACCCTTTTGCTTTGGAGACTCCGTGGTTTCGACTCTAAGCAACAACAATTCAACTCTTCACTTACTTTTAAAAAACGCGTGGGCCTCAAACTCCATTTTTCAATTAATCTAGTTACACACTTAGAAAGTAACGCGCGGGAAGGCCATGCAAATTGACCAGAAAAACAGGCGCGATTAACGCGGCTAAGCAATATGCACCCTCGCATTTTCGTAAATAACGCCAACTCTGGTGGCAAGTCTCCAAAACAAAAAAGTCACCCACAAAGAAACACCGAATGATGGCGGTTTCCTTTGGGTGGGTTTCTCAAACGTTTTGAATCATCCCAGCGCCAAACAAAGTGAACAACTAAGTCCCCATAGCACCCGTCAATCAATTAGTGCCACACCCACCGCACATTCAAATTTTTCAAAAAACACAATCATTTTTTTTTTCTAATTTTTTCTTTTGATTTATGAAAAACTTATGTCAAGAATTCTGCACACAAACGACATTTGTTTTTCCTCATCGATTACGTTCTTGACTTCCGTTTAAGTTACGAGAACGACAACCCACTTGTCGACGCAATTAAAAAATTTGAGAATAAAATTCTTTTTGTAGTGTAATTATTTGAATTTGCATATGTTAAATTATTTAGAATATCATTTGCACATCTTAAATGGTTTTAGACTTTTAGATTTTAGAATGTCAATGTGCATGTTCTCCGTTAATTTCGATACTTTTTATTCAAAATTTGATTTCATGTGCTAGATACATAATGAGTGTCTTTATCGTTTCAAGTCATACTCTTACTTAAATTGACGAATATATCACTTACGTACATAATCAGTTGGGCCTTGAAAGTAATTCGTACTTCAACTGTTAGAACACCAATTAAATTAACTGAGTTGACACTTTGTCGACACATGATCAGCCCGACCTTTAAGGTAATTCGTACTTAAACTGTTAGAACACCAATTGAATTGTCGATGTCTGCGAAACTTAGTCTACAAATTGACTCTCGAACTATGGAGGGCTAGACTTGACTTTTCGACTTGAAACCATCACATTTTCTCTCAATATTGCTAATAAAAGAAATGAATTACTGTTCGACGGGTATTGACTATTCTAAGATCCTTGGAAAAATTGGAACGGTCGGAACCATGGATTTGAAATGAAGAAGGAGCCATCTATGATGGTCACAGGTCATGGTCAAGCCGTCACCAGACAAATCACATTGCATTGCTCATAAGGGGCGGCAATCATGGATTTGGTCCGAATAGGCCAAGCATGCCAACCCTATATGACCCAGAATAGTCAGCCTAACTTCCACCAAATGTCACACGCATGCTAAATCCAGCACCTTCAAAAATCAAAATCAATGTTTAAAAATTCCTCCCCCGTTTTTAACCCAAGTTGGTGAAATAAACATACCAGAGTCGACTCTAGACGAAGAGATAGATAGAAAGGCAGTACCAGAAGATAGAATAGTTGATAAAATCATAAAAACACAAACCAATAACTCTAGCCTTTATTTCAGTGCTTTTAACCAACCAAATCTGACCCAACCCATCTACCTTTCATCTTCCTCTCACCTTTTCCCCTTCTTTCTTCATCATCAGCGTCATCGTCTCACCAGGTACAGCTCTATAGTAATGGAATATATGTGAGTTTTTTGTTTGTGTTATATATGTGGGTTTTCATGGTTGAGGTTTTGGGTGTGTAGAAAATGGAGCTGTGCATGGAAGCAAGGGCCTTGAAGTCGAGTTTTAGAGAACTGGCCTTAAAGTCGACCCAGCATGCTTTAATGGAGGAGCTTTGGTGTGCTACTGCAATTTCCGGCGTGCCCAGTGAGGATTTCTCAGTGGATGACCTTCTTGACTTCTCTAATGGCGAATTCGAAGATGGGTCCGTTGAAGAAGAACAAGAACTAGAAGAACAGGAAGAAGAAGAAGAAGAAGACAAAGACTCTGTTTCAATGGACTCTGTTGAAAATTCCAATTCCAGCAACTTAACCGAGTCAACTCTGGCCAGCCATCTCGCCGTTCCGGTAACAACCTTTGCATGTTTAACAACTTTTGTTCGATTGTATTAAACTTTCTTTTTTTCTGAAATTTAATGTGGATTTGTTTTGGGTTTGTCAGGATGATGATTTAGCAGAGCTTGAATGGGTTTCTCACTTTGTGGACGACTCTGTTTCGGAGCTCTCTCTTCTGCACCCAGTTAGCAAGCAAAAACCGGAAGCTTTAAAAGAGAACCGGTCTGAACCGGAGGCAAGAAGACTGGCTCAGTCAAGGCTTTCATGGCTTCCCTCGCAGGTCCCGGTCAAAGCCAGAAGCAAACGTTGCAGACCAGCTGGTCGGTCTCGGTCATTGTGGAACCCACTTGGTGACTCACCGTCTTTAACGCCTTGTTTATCTTCGCCGTCGTCATCGTCTTGTTCTTCAGGGTTTTCATTGTCAACGCCTTGTCTTATATTCACCAGCCCGGTTCACAACATGGGGTTGTTTTCAGGAGAACCGGCTGCCAAGAAGCAAAAGAGAAAGCCGGCGGTTCAAACCGGTGATGAGGTTATAGTTGGGATTCAGAGGAAGTGCAGCCATTGCCAAGTTCAGAAGACCCCGCAGTGGAGAACCGGTCCACTCGGACCCAAGACGCTGTGTAATGCGTGTGGGGTTCGATACAAGTCCGGCCGGCTGTTTCCGGAGTATAGACCGGCTTGTAGTCCGACTTTTTCGGGTGATGTTCACTCGAATAGTCATCGAAAAGTTTTGGAGATGAGGAAGAGGAAAGATACCGGTGAGCCGGAACCAGGGATGAGCAAGATGATTCCGGGTTTTTGATAGTTTAGAATTGGAAAATAGTTCTATTGAACTGATCGAGTTGAACCGGTCTGCTATTGTACATTTTTTGTTGCTTTCAGGGAGGTTTTAGATTTTAGCCTTAGTTTTAGGCTTGTAGCTTTACTCTTTATTTTTAGCTTTTATATATCAACAGGTTTGAATTGGATGTTGGAGGGAGAGAGCTATAGATATGACTAGGGAGGTTTTAATTTTATTTTGTAGGTCTGTTTGGTGTTAATTTTTATTTCAATGGCACTTTGAAACTGGTTCTTTGATCGATGTTGCAAGTTGAAATTGAAAGAAGGGCAAGGTGAGAGAAAACATATATTGAGCTAGGGGGAACAATAAGGTTTTTGTTTTTGTTATTTCTAGGGCTGCATACGGATTGGGTTGGATCGGTTTTGATTCCAAACCGTCTCTATGCCAAAATGAGCGGTTTAAGCATTTTGGACAACCGGTCATCAAAAAAATTAAGCCTAATCCGATCCAATCCAATCCAAGTAAAGCTGGTTTGGTTTGGTCGGTTAAACGGTTTTAACCTATATAATAATAACATGTTGTTTATCAAAAATTTCATAGTAAAATTCAATCAAAACCCAAAATGAAAAGGTGACGATTCACTTATTTGATTGCATAGCTATCAGTACTAGCTTAATATGGTAGCATTAAAGGTTAGAGAATGAAAGATTGAGAGATGTGATGTGAAAGGATCAAGGTAATTGTAGCAATTCTATATTAGAGTTTTAGGTCTTTGGGTCTTGGATTCAATATGGTAGTAAATCATCTAAGAATAAAGTTATAAATGAAGATTTAGAACTTACTTAGAACAAACTGGACAAAAGAATATATATATATATATATATATATATATATATATATATATATATATATATATATTATATATATATATATTTATTATGTATATAAATTTTAAATTTTTTCTTATTATTATATTCCAAACATACCGGTCGGTTTGGGTTTCGCGGTTTAAGTACAAGAGAAACCAAACCAACCCAGCTCATAAATGGTTTGGTTCAATATTGAACTGACTTTTAATTTTGAAGTTAAAAAACCTTAACCAAACCATATTTAACGGTCGATTTTGGCCGGTTTGGTCGGTTTGTACCGTGTTTTGCACACCCCTAGTTATTTCTACAAAAGAAATATCTTCACGTATTTTCCTAAAATTTCTTTAGTTAAGTTTTCAAACAGACATTTTGAGGGACTAATTTTATTTTTCTTACATTGGAGAAAAATCAAATCTTTGACCTAGTCGACTTAATCCTAACCTAATTTCCAATCTCCCTTACCACTTGAGCTAATGATAAGGGGAGCGAGTGACTCATGCATAATTCTTATTATGACTCTTATCAAAGTAAGCTACGTGTTGATTTACACTATTTCCTTCATAAAATCAGTTCCATTGACATGTTGAGTTGTAGGGTACCTTACTCTAGCTGTCGACATGTTAGGTAATTATGTCAAAAAGATCATATTTATTCTGTTAGCGTAACTTTGAATTCTAATTAATCTTATTGATTAGTTCCAAAGATGAAATGTCTTTGAGAAATTTTGAAAATTGACCTTTTTCAGTTTTTTGTGTCACCAGATTGATTAATAATCTTGTTTTCTAATTTAGTTAAAAAATGACCCAATGAAAGTAAAAAAGTCCCTTAGTGAACCATTGTCCTAACTCTCGTGAGAATCTCTTGTTCCTTCTATTTCTGGCACAACAACCAACTTCTCATATAGTCAAAACTTAAACTTCTTTTTGTTGTGATTTGTTTCCTGCCACTGTGCTTAAGGGTACTTAGACTGCATCTCCTGTCCTTCTGATACTTAACATTTGAACATGCATTGAAATTTACCAATTGCTTCGGAATTCAGAGTGTTTCTGCTCCTTTCAAGTACATTTGAATCCCCCTTGTCACATCCACATTGGTCTTTCATGATTTGTCATCCTTTGATTTTGAGCTTGGAATGCAGAATTAAGGTTCGCAAAACAGGGTTATCAGTGGAGCGCGCACTTGATTATGTTTGGCACCTATTAAGTGATTCTAGTCACAACAAGGATGAATTGAATCAAAGCACATACCCTGATATGAGCTACCGGGCTGCGATTACTCCTTCCCTTTATTTTTTTTCTTTTGTCCTTTTTGGTCTGGAAACGAAGGAATTTGTTACCTCTTCCACTTGCTCATGGAATTGCCTTTGAAACATCTGTATATGTACATATATGTTTTCTAAAATATCATGTCATAGTCTTCAGCTTGTTTTGCTCTTTTGAAGGATTTTATCATTGATCACAATAGTTTCACCTTGCTAATTTTTTTGTTTGGAACAATGATATACAGTATTTATGTATCTCATAATTATTCTTTATCCTTTCGACAATCACACATAATGTACTCTTCTGTTTTTTTTTTTTTTGCTGGACAGATTATGTATCAGCTAGCATCGGTAGTCACCAACATTGAGCCCATGAGTCGCATCAATACGATCGACGGTGGCGCTCTCATCAGCAACATGTCACACAGGACGAGAAAGCACTATTGTAATAACATGGATTTTCGTATTAATTTCTTGTATTTTTTTTTAAATTAATAAAACTCTCAGTTGGTATAAATTATTGTTTCGGTGCCTTGTTCTTATGATTAATCGAGAAATAGAAACAATTTCGGACAATTATCCACTCGGAACACTTCGATTCAAGGGTTGAATATTTATACATTATGATTTTGTGAAAACTTCCTTCACAGAAATCGTAGAGCGCGTCGATACAAGTTTGTGGACATACGGAACGTGAAAATCAGAGTTAGTATGAATAAGTTATGGTCAGCGGAAGAAGTTTCCAATTTTGGAAATTTTGTATAAATGGAAAAATTTGGAAAATATTTCTGAAAACCCTAGGTTTCCAAAAATAGAAACTCGAGCTCCCTTTCTCTCTCCCCGAGCCACCAGACCCAGTTCTAGTTTTCTGGCCATATCTTGGCTGTCCAGCAACCTTTGGCTTCACCACCGATCCCATTCGAACCGGCTCTTCATCCTCCTGCGTTCTTTGGTGGTGCTGCACGGCAGTTGACTGCCAGGACGACGCAGCAACGGTGGCGGCGCTTTTTCGGTCCACCGTGATTTCTCCATCTGCCGTCCACCTTTGGCCGCGCCACTGGTCGCGTTTGAAAGCCTAGGAGATGTACATCAATCCCTCCAAGTGGCTTGAACCAATTTGCAGCGAGGAGGAAGAATCGAACGAAATCGAAATTTTGGGATTCTCCGATTTCTTGAAATTTCGAGGTAATTTCCAGCCAAATTGCTTGAATTCTGACTTTGTGCTAGTTGTGAAAGTTGTTGTGCTTGTCGAGATGAACATTTTGGCATAGGTTTCATGACCCGATTTGGGGGTTGCCGGCAGCGCTTGGAGCCCACACTAAGCCATTGTCAGTAGTGAGTGGCGGCTCGTCCGGCCAGTTTTTGAGGTTCTATTTTTTAGTTGTCTCCTACTTGTCAATACGAGCATGTTGATATATTATGGGGTCATGTTGTGATCTTTTGAATCATGCTAGGTTTAATGTAGTTTCAATTTTCTCGGTTTACGATCCATAAGGATCCGACCGTTGGATCGTCGTATAATTATGATAAATTGATCCATGAAGTGTTCCGGAGACCTTGGGAGGTCTCGGATCAAGTTTTGTCTCGATTGACAAAATCTTCAGTTTTTGGTTCAAATGCTCGGTTCGAACTGTAACCGCTTTCGTTTTAATCGTGTACAAAGTTGAGACCTTATTTTACTTAGGTGTTTGACGGAGAGTATTTTGTACTTTATTTTGGCTATAAGAGAAGACTCAACGAGACTTAGAGGTGAGTAAATCTCACGTGGTTCATTTATGAATAGAGTTAGTTTATTGTTCGGTTTAATAGCTAAATTGCGAAATTATTTTCTGGAAATAAATATTTGTTTTTAAATTATATGAACTTGATCATCTATGGTTCATAGGTAAGTTAAAATGAGTTTTATTATAAAAATGATTTCTTGAGTTTTGTGATTGTGGAATATAGTTGGTATTAGTGGCATTCCTGAGTGGATGACTACATATATATATATTTACGTGAAATATATATATCTTGATGGTGTGGCATTGTGATAAATATAATAATGGTGATTTTATTCAAATTATTGTTTTGAGCATTTACTTTTTTTGGGAATGCAATAAATCATGCAATTGTTGATTTATATTGTGTTGAAAGAGTAGTTGAGTTTTGGTGTAACATTTTGAGTCATGTAGGACTTTTTAAATGTTTTCAATCTACAGATCTAGTGTCAAAGTAGTGATAGAGGCAAATATATCGGGATACCAAGTCTTTGGCCGGGTGATTAGTTACGATTCAGTTAGAGTTCTAGTCTGTCTGCCATTGTATGTCATAGGGATAACACTTGGGTTACTTGCGACTCATGAGTACACATTTTTAAAAGAGAGTTTCAGGTATTTCTTTCTTTTATTGTCCATGAGGGACTAGGGTTCTTACTATTTGGTGGAGTTGATTTTGGTTGCTTTAATTTATTCTTGTGTTTGAGGATTTGTTAAGCATGTGTTGTTTGAGTCATTTTATTTGAGTTTACTCATCCGAGCTTAAAAAGCTTACTGGGTTTGTTGTTTGCAACCCGGTGCATTATTCCGTGGTGTATGTAGTTGCAGCAATGTTAGGTTCAAAACCTATTTTGTTATTGTATTGCTGTTTGTAGTATGCTCTTAGTGAGCGTTTGCATTATACTTTGATGCTTTCAAGTTTATTTAAATACTTGATGATGTAATATTTGATTCTAGTGATTGAGTCTGTATTGACATTTGTGATTTCAGTTTATTTTGTTGCTTAGTTGAAATTAAAAAAATTCTTAGTATTTGGGCGATTTGTTGAGTTACCGCATTTCGGATTTGAATTTCCTTTATTCGAAATTCGGGGCGTGACAACTATGAACCCACTAACCACCCAAATGAAGTCTTCAATATCAGCAACGACAAGTTTGCTAAAATGACTAAAACTGGATAGGAGCCAATTACTTTTTGTGAGGAAGAGGAACGAGGTGTCCACTTGCCCCATGATGATCCATTCCTCATTGACGCAATGCTTGACAAGTTGTTGGTTAGAAGAGTGTTGGTGGATAGCTGATCCGCCGTTATCGTCACCTTTCAAGGCTGTTACAAATAACTTGAGCTCAACAAAAACTCCTACAAGACAATGAACCACTGCTTAGCTTCTCTGGCACGTAACCCAACTGCTAGGATCAGACTACATGTGCCTGTCAATTGGCACTAGCCCTTGCACGGCAGAGGTACATACCGATTTCATAGTAGTAGATTGTTTTAGTTCATACAATGCCATCATTGGCCGCCCAACCTTCAATAAGCTTAAATGCATCATTGCCCGGTATATGCTACGCATAAGAGGAAACCAGCAGATTGCACAAGAGTGCTACTCAACAATTGTGGCACGCTCAAGAAACCGCCACGAAATCCTATTCGTAGGAAATCTACCAGCGCTAACGGACAAAATCGATGACCCAAGGGATGGCTAAAAGAAGTACGTCAAGAAGGAGGCCGTCAATCCAGAGACATCGCTACGTGCCATTAGCATCCCTGATGAATACTCAGAGCGAACAGTGCGCACTAGCACACAACTCTCCCCTGACATAGTGGCAGGAGAAAATGTTGCGGTCATCACATGGTCTTATGCGGACATGCCTGGCATATCCTCTGATATCATCACACACAAACTCAACATCAAATTGTCATTCTACCCTTTCAAGAAAAAGTGAAGGGCCTTTGATGAAGAAAAATATCGAGCAATCAAGGAGGAAGTAACTAAGTTGAAAGGCATGGGTTCATCCGCCAGGCAAACTATCCACAATGGATCTCCAATGTGGTAATGGTGATAAAGCATAACGGTAAGTGGTAGATGTGCGTAGACTTCAAGAACCTCAACAAGGCATGTCCCAAGGACAGTTTTCCGTTACCATGCATTGACCAGCTGGTCAACGCCACGGCAGGCTTGAGCCTTCGTTAGCAAGGCCTAACTACCGTCGGATCTTGAGCATTAACAAAAGATAATGGCTATAAGTCCTTATTCAAAATGATCTGGGTATCAGTTTCAAAACCCAAATAACCATGGCCATGAATGACATGATCACAACCCACATATTATGATCTTACCAAAAGACTAATGTAATTTAAGGACATTAGGTTGGTTAACTAGAGCCATTATTTATGCTTCATGATAAATGTTTTTTTTATCTTAATTTTTCCCATCTGAAATCCAAAATTATGTTGGACACAAGATCATTAAAAGGCTATATGCTGAGTTAGGGTTTCAAGTGAAACCTAGGGTTTGTGGTTGCCGAGTATCACCGAGTGGTGGCGCCGCCTGAGTATCCGTTGTGCATGTGGTGGCTGTTGCATCTGTTTGTGTGGTTGTGGACCTGTGGAGGTATTATATTGAGTAAGATGGAGGACGTGGTGGGAGATTTTTCTCGTCGCCTTGCTATCCATGACGAGGATGAGTTGGAAGTAATAACAGTGGAGGATCCAAAATTGCTAATGGCCGAGCGGTTTTGGCTTGTTGGCAAAGTTCTCTCGAACAGGAGTGTGAACAAGGAATCTTTCAGGCATATTTTGCAAAGGATTTGGACGACGAAGGAGGATTTCTCTATTCTGGATTGGGAGGATTCTGGTCGATTTGTTTTTTCTTTTAAGACAGAGGGTGACAGGAAAAGAGTGCTGAATGGGAGTCCTTGGTCTTTCGATAATGCGCTGTTGGCGCTTGCTCCTTCAGATGGGTTGGTTGATCCTGGTTCGGTCTCTCTTACGGTCCAAAAATTCTGGATTCGCGCTAGAGGGCTACCACCTGCTTTTCTTACAAAGGAGACCGGTCAAAAGATTGGGAGGAGCATTGGGGAGTATGATGTTACTGATACAGGGATGGTTGGTGATGGAACGGGAAATTTTCTGAGGATTAGGGTGGGGTTGAAGACTAGTGAATCTCTGAGGAAGGGAATTCGAATGCAGTTGGCCCCGAGTGATACTCAATTGAGAACATTGATTTTTGAATATGAGCATCTCCCCCACTTCTGTTTATATTGTGGTCGGTTGGATCATGTTGGGACTACTTGTGCTGCTAGTTTGGAGGGGAAATTAACGGAGGTGAAGTATGGAAGGTGGAAAACACTGTCTAAAGATGTTTATTCGATTGATCCGAATGGTCAATTACAAGGACGATCCTTTGGTCTGAATGTGGGGAGGAAAGGTTGGTCAATGAAAGTTTCTGATAGTTTGAGGACTGGAGTTATTCGTGAAAGAGATGAAGAGGAGAATGAGGAGGTGCTCTCTGCAGTTAATTCTGATCGGGTGTTGAATGGAGTTGAACTTTGTCACGTTTAGAAAAGAAGGAGGCTACTTTGGGAGAATAATGTGCTGAATGACGTGACAATGCATGACTCTTCCCGAAGTGAGATGTGTACGAGAATTGGAGGGGGCACGGTTTCAAATTTATTTGAGGTTCCAGTTGTTGTAGGCACGGTCGAATGTGATTCTGGGCCCTCTCAAGCTCATAATCCGGTGGTAAGTGAGAAAGTGGTGAAAGGTAAAGAAGTTGTTGTCGAGCCACAAGGTGTAAGGCGAAAAGGCAATGCTAAATGGAGGAAAGGGTCAGATGAAGGGGAGTTCAATATGTTGCAGAAAAAACATTCTCCTAAAAAGCGCGGGAAAGCAAATGGCATAGTTCTCTCTTGTTCACCTAGTAAGAGATTAGTTCTTGGCTTTCCTAAGAAGTTGTCAAAGAAAGTTGCTGGGAAAGATAGTTCTAGTTCTGCTGTGAAGGGAACTGAAGTGGTGGGACCCGAGGTGCGGGCCCACCACGAACAATGATCATCTTGAGTTGGAATGTGCGCGGGCTTGGGAACCCGGCCACATTCAATGCCCTAAAGAAGTTGCTTAGGGTGCAAGATCCCGACTTAGTTTTCTTGATGGAAACTAAGAAGAAAAAAGATGCAATGACTAGGTTATGTAATTCACTTGGCTTTAACAACAGTAGGGTGGTGGAGAGAACAAGGGAGAGAGGGGGAGGTTTAGCTATGTTTTGGAAGGATAGTTTACAAGTTGACATTGTGGATTCCACTTCGGGCTTTATTGATTGCATGGTGACAACTAATGGTCAGAGACTTCGAGTAACTGGGTTTTATGGAAATCCGACGATTGGTATGAGGCATCATTCCTGGGAGGTCCTCTGTCGCCTATCTCATTTATTACCCATGGATGATTGGATCGTATTTGGCGATTTTAATGTGATTTTGAGGGATGAGGAGAAAAGTGCCGGAAGACTTCGGCCTATGCATCAAATGGAACGTTTTAGTCAGGTGGTGAATGAGTGTTGTCTCAAAGAAGTTGCCTTTACAGGACCTCTGTTCACCTGGAGTAATGGAACGATTTCAGAAAGATTGGATAGGGGTTTTTAAAATGTGGTAGCTGCTCTTTCTTATCCTAATGCACATGTGTTTCATCTAGATGTGGGGGCAAGTGACCATCTTCCTTTACTTTTTGATATGCTAGGTGTCGGGTTACGACAGACTCCTTTAAGCAAGCGGAGATTTTTCTTTGAAAGCTTTTGGGCTAAGGAAGATCAGTGTGGTGACATTGTTAAAAAGGTATGGGAGGCTAGGGATGGTGGGGCTCTTTCCACTAAGATTCGGTGTTGTGCTGAGAGTTTGCAAGATTGGAATAGAAAGGTGGTGGGGCATGTTCCAAGGAAAATTGAAGGCTTGAAAAGAGATCTACAACGTTTTCCCATGGATGTAGATACAGAGGTGGATATGAGAAAGAGAGCTGCGATTAAAGATGAATTAGAGAAGTATGCGGCATATGAGGAATCCATTTGGAAGGAAAGGTCACGAGTTCAGTGGCTACAAGATGGTGATAAGAATACGAAGTATTTTCATGCTGTGGCTAAAGGTCGTGGGCAACAAAATAAAGTTCAGGGGGTCTTTGACGAGAATGGGATATGGCGTGAGGATTTAGCGACTATTCAAAGTGCATTTGTGTCTTACTTTTCTCATTTGTACACTTCAGAGGGCTGTGATAATATGGAGTTAGTTCTCGATACGATCCCGACAAAGGTTTTTGAAGAAGTAAATGGAAAGCTACTAAAGAAATTTGAACGATGGGAAGTGGAAGTGGCGTTGAAACATATGGGCGCCACGAAATCGCCGAGGATGGATGGAATGTCAGTGTTATTTTTTAAAACCTATTGGCATGTTGTGGGTGATTCAGTTTGTGATTTTTGCTTGGGTGTTCTGAATGATGGGAAGGATCTTGAAGAGTTCAATCACACTCTGATTTCTCTGATTCCAAAGACTTCTTGTCCTAAGATTGTCACTGAATTCAGACCCATTAGTTTGTGTTCAACGGTGTATAAGCTGATCTCTAAAACAATGGCCAACAGGTTGAAGAAGTTTTTACCAGATATCATCTCTAGCACCCAAAGTGCTTTCGTCCCAGGGAGGAATATCCAAGACAATGTTATTGCGGCGTTTGAAACGGTTCATTCTATTCGGACCCAAAAGACATCGACGGAGCCTAAGATGGTTCTAAAGTTGGACATTAGTAAAGCGTATGATCAAGTGGAATGGAGTTTCCTGGAAGAAGTTATGAAGAAGTTAGGGTTTGCGGACGGTTGGGTAAACTTGGTGATGAAGTGTGTGAAGTCAGTTTCTTTTTCCATTTTGTGGAGAGGGCAACCGGTGGGGCATTTCACACCTACTAGAGGCATTAGTCAAGGTGATCCTCTCTCTCCGTACTTATTCCTTATTATTTCTGAAGGATTGTCGGGACTCCTACATCGTGCAGATGTTGGGCATGTTTCATGGGGTACATGTTGCTCCATCAGCACCATCTGTATCCCATCTCTTGTTTGCAGACGATAGCCTCTTATTTGTTAATGCTACTGTGAATGATAGTATTCAGTTGAAGCAATGTTTGTTACTTTATGAGAGCGCAGCGGGACAACGTATCAATTTTCTGAAGTCGGCTTTGTCTTTTGGTCCACATGTTCCAGATCAACAGAAAACAGAAATAAAAGAGATTTTTAATGTGCCGGTCGTAGATTTCCACGAGAAATATTTGGGGCTGCCTACCACTATTGGTAGGAATAAAAAAGATGAATGAGAGATTGGATTTTCATCTACAGGGTTGGCAAGGGAAGTTCCTCTCAAAAGTGGGTAAGCTTGTTCTTATTAAGGCTGTGGCTCAAGCAATCCCCACTTATTCAATGAGTGTGTTCCAGTTGCCAATTGGTGTCTGTAAGAAGTTCCAATCTAAGGTGAGCCAATTTTGGTGGAGTAAAGGTGGTGGTGCTAGAGGTATCCATTGGGGTAGTTGGGAGAAGTTATGTAAGAGGAAGGATGATTGAGGTCTTGGTTTCAGGGATTTGCGGGCATTTAATCAAGCAATGTTAGCTAAAACTGTTTGGAGGATATTCTGGGGAAGAAGATCTTTGGTTAGTGATATCTTGCAAGCCAAGTATTTTCCGACTACATGTTTTTTGAATGCTTCTTTGGGGACTACTCCTTCGGCAGTTTGGAGAGGATTAATGTGGGGTAAACAGGTGCTTGATTGTGGAACCAGGTGGCGTATAGGTAATGGGTTGCGGGTTAGAATCAGAGATGATAGGTGGTTACCTTGTCCTACTGGGTTTAAAGTTGTTTCTCCGGTAAATTTACCGGCGGAGTGGACAGTGGCTAATCTATTTACTGAATCTGGTGCGTGGAATGTTCCTGTGATAAAGTCTTTGTTCCTGGCTCATGAAGCAGATTTGATTTTAAGTATGCCACTGGGCCTACGAACAATTCCAGATCGGTTGGTTTGGCATTATACGAAGAATGGTAGTTTTAGTGTGAAAACGGGATACTGGGTGGCTCGTGATTTGACAGCAATTAAGAGTGGCAATGTAGCTGATTGTAGTTCCTCAGGTGTCCCAGCAATGTGGAGGAAAGTCTGGGGTTTGAATGTACCACCTAAAGTTAAACTTTTACTATGGAGGGCCATCAATAATTTTCTCCCATGTGGTCAGAATCTGCAGAGAAGAAAGATAACGTCTGATGCTTCTTGTTGGCTCTGTAATGCACCGGTGGAATCTGCAATTCATGTGTTTTGGGATTGTCCCAATGCAAGAAAGGCCTGGAAGTGTTCTTTCTTAGGTGACGTGTGTAAAGTATGGAAAGAGCCTTCATTAATTGATCTTGTCACACATGTAATTAGTATTGCTGTTGGAAGTGATTTGGAAGCTTTTGGCTTTATCATGTGGTGGATTTGGAGAAATAGGAACCTTCACCGTCATGGTGAAAGAACCTTGACACCGGAGGAATTAGTAGTTGCAGCTGGAGAGTGGCAGATGCATTTTGATGCTGCTAATGTGAAAGTCAAAAGTTGCATTCCAAAAAGTCATGGGCCAGGAAGAGTGGTTGGACACATACCGGTGGAGCCTCAAGTCTGGAAGCCTCCGATCTTGGGTTGTCTCAAGATGAATTTCGATGGTGCTACTGATGTGAAGAATGGGGTCTGTGGGCTGGGAGTAGTTTTTTAAGACCATTTAGGACATCTACGAGGGGCTATGGCTGTTCCCCAGGTTGGTAATATCTCACCAAGGGCTGTTGAATCATTGGCACTACTACATGGTCTCAGGTTTGCTCTACATGTTGGTTATTTAAGTTTAGAAGTAGAGGGGGATGCGCTAACAGTCTTAAATACCTTGCATGATGACAGTGGTGATCTTAGTTCGGAAGGTCATATATTAGATGAAGTTAAACTGTTAGTTTTATCTTTTACTAGTTGTAGTTGGCATTTTGTGAAGCGCGATTGTAACATGGTTGCACATCGCCTTGCAAAAGAAGCCCTCTGTCTTAGTCAACCTTTCTTATGTTTGGAGTCGGGGCCTAGTTGGCTTCACCAGTGTGTCAGTATGGACTTCATTAGTGAAGTCTAAAGTGGGCAGAGTTTCGTTTTGAAGCTCTTGTTACCATTCTCATTGTAATCTTCGTTCTTTAATGAAGTTCTTATTTTGATCAAAAAAAAAAAGACCATTAAAAGGCTTTATGAATATCATGGTGTACAGGAGAGCTTACCTTGCCAACCTCCTCAAGATTTTATGAAAATTTTGGAGTTGAACTAACCCTTCTAATCCATTCTCTTCCGTTCACTAAATTTCACCTATATTGCTAGCAATACTCTTGGAGGAAATATTGCATTCATTATTTTCATGTGAGTGATTCCTTAAATATCTATCCAATCAACTAGTTAAGTGATGTACAATTACAATAAACTTTTTTATAGTCATTATTTTGAGACCTAACTAATTTTATTACTATAAGGAGGTTACTCTTTAATAGAGGTGTAGTTACAAAATTTTTTACAGCTTTTCTCTATCGTCTGATCACTGATTTTTTTGTTGCTACTTGTTAATACTTAGAAAACAGAAAATCATTATTGTCTAACTGTTTTTCATACAACTGGAACTAATGAAATTGTGTTGTATGAAGTTGCTCAAATTACGATTGAGTGAGATAAACTGTTGTGCAAATGAAACTGAGTCAGCAGCACTTAAGAAAAAGTAGATTGTGAAGAAAAGTTATACAACATCATTGCTCATTGTTTGTTATCAATTTCCACAGGAAAAATTTTAAGAACGGTACATGACATATAGGCCGTTCCAAAGTTCGGTGTATCAGGTTTCAAAGAATTAATTTTGGTACATGACGTTACAATCCCAACCCAAAATAGGTATATGCTGTTACAGTCCCAGTTAGTTAGTGTGATTTTGGTCAAATTTGTAAGGGCAAACCCGTCTCTTCATGGATTGACAAAAAAATAAAAATAAAAATACAGAAGAAGAAGAATATTTACAGAACGCGCTCCACGCGCTAGGTCAGAGGAAAGCTTGTCGCCATCTTCTCTTGTTCTCGTCCGGCTGCGCAGCGGCGTTGGCGCAGGCCTCTGGCCTCTCCGGCGTGCGTCAGGCGTGGTCGGACGGGATTTAGGATCAGGGCTTTGGTCTGGTGATCGGAGAATGGGGCATAGTTGGTCCAAGCTTGTTGGATCTCAGTTTTTGGCGGTGACTGCACGGGGAGGGGGTGTGCGAAAGCAGGGGGTTTCTGGTTGTGTGGCGTCGCTCAAGCGTTCAGATCTTGCAGCAGGGATCAAGGAGGACGACGATGGGTTTGGAATGGACGACAGTGGGTGTCCAATTTCTGGTGTTTCTCGTCATCAGGGATTTGGGCTCTCGAGTTTTGGGGCTGAGTTGGTGAAGGTTGGCGGCTGCTGGTTCTCTGTCGGCGGTGTTTGTTCGACAGCGGCCGGGGTCCGAGAGCGGCAGCGGAGCGACGATCTGGGAGACGGGCAGGTAGCGGTGGTGCTGCAGCAACTGTTTTGGAATGGATCCAATAATTGGGCCCTCTTTGCCCTAATTCGATTGTGGGCCTGTCCTAGGTCTAGTGGTTTTTGGGCATGGGGTTTCAACCTGGGCCCATTAAGGTTTATTTATTCTTGAATGTTGGTTATTTTTTATGCTATTTAGTATGTTTGCGCTTTATGCGAGCAATAAATCCCTACAGTAGTTATGTAGGACTAGTCGGGCTATGTGCCTGTGTATGCACTCAAAGTGCCTTATCTGCTCTAGGTAGGTGGCGAGCTTCTTGCTTCGTCAAATGGTCGCTTCCACCTAGTGGCAGGGTGAAGCTAAGTGTCGTCGGATTTATTCTCCGGCGGCAACATAGTGGGAAAGCTGGGATTATAGTAATTATGCTACGTTGTAATCGGGTTACATATCGAGTTATCTTTCCGTTATGTCATCGCTATGTCGAAGCAAATGGAGTAGCTAGTATGGCACTCTTTGCTAGTTGGTGCTTGTTAGAATACATGTCTTATGTGGAGATTCCTGATATTATTTTGGGAAATACTCTAGATGCTTATTGTGATCAGGGGTTTAGGCTCAATGTCTCCCCCTTGTTTTCGACAGTTTCATTAATCAAGGCTTGAGGGCAGCTACACCAGCCCTTTATTCAAAAAAAAAAAAAAAAAAAAAGAAGGAAGAAGAATGAGAAGGAAAATGAAGAAGTAGAAGGAGGAGGAGAAGAAAACCAGATTTGGGTGTCCAAATCAAACCTTGATATTAGGGAAGGAGGGAGGAAGAAGAAGGAGAAGAAGGAAGAAGGAAAAAGAAAGAGGAGGACAAGAAAATTAGATTTTGGTGTCCAAATCAAAACTTGATATCCGGGAGGGAAGGAGGGAGGAAGAAGAAGAAGAAGGAGGAGAAGAAAGAGGAGAAGAAGGAAGAAGAAATAAGAATAAGGAGGAGAAGAAAATCAGATTTTGGGTACCCAGATTTGGGCGTCCTAATCAAATCGGGGAGGGAGGGAGGAAGAAGAAGAAGAAAGAAGAAGAAGAAGAAGGAAGAAGAAGGAGAAGAAGGAAGAAGAAGAAGGAGAAGGATACCCAGATTTGGGTGTCCGTATCAGACAGAGAGAGGGAGATAAAAACCAAAAATTACCTTTTAAAAATTGAATAAATGCATAGGTTTAACGGTGTTATTGATGCCATATACTAAGGCCATATCCAGCTGTGGGGGCTAAAATAGCCCCCGAGCTAAATTTTAGCCCCTGATAATCACTATTCATGCAAATAGTAAGGGGTATAATTTCTACCATCTCCAACCCTTAGGGCTATAAGTTTAAATACCATGTTATTTTATTATTTTTCATTATGTATCTCAAATATATAGTATTTTATAACTATGCTATTATTTCAACTCTTATATAATTGTCATAATTTGTAGCTTGTTATCTCGTTGTTATATTATCATATTTTTTTAATGTATGACCCTAATGTATTTTGAATATAAATACCAATTTATTTCTTAACTTGAAAATTACAACTTCATAGCCTACGACAACTACCCACACTAACCTACAACTTTAAAAGTTTATTAACCCAAACACTTAATCTAAGCACAAATTTAAATTGATTAAATAAATTAAGCTTCATCTTCATTGGATGGCATTTGTGGACGATAGACATCTGATGTCTCGCCGGAATTTAGAAACAATTCACGTCCTTAGAGTTGGTGGAGAGCTTTTGTTTTCTTCCCATCAAAATACTCTTTACTCCTCGGAGTAAAATTGATGGTTTGCATCATTAAAATAGCCTCTAACCTAGCAACCTTCTTCGATCCCCTTTTCTTCTCTCTTCTCTTCCTTTCCTCTTCCGCTTCTTTCATTTGTGCCGCCATTTCTCGCATTCCGGCAACCATTTCTTCTCCAATGGTTTTGACTTCCGCCTCTTTTCCTTTTTGCCTCATTTTTCTTGCGGAATTTCTTCCCATAGGCCTAGGAATTTGTGTTTGAGATGAAGTAGGAGAATCCTCAATGGGATTCTCATCCTCCTCCAAAGAAATTGAGGTGTTTCGTTGCACCGGTGTTGGACCAAATTGTTCCTGAGATGGATCTTGAAACATCACCCAATCTTTGCACAAATTATAACAATTACCAAACTTAAATGGTACTCCTCCGGAATCGTCCTATAGAAACTCTCGCCTTGCTGATGCTATCAAATTCAATCAATAACAAAAATTGTCACAAAATTAAATTACACAACAAACACTAAAAAAAAAATTTATGTTTACAATTGTTATTAGTAATAAATAAAAAAATAAATTAATAAAAATAAAAACTCACTATATCTTGAAGATTTGCTCCACTTTGATCCCTCCTTTTGAAACGCTTGAGACATTGGTGCCATTTGTTCATGTTTGGAAATATATGTTTTTTCCATCGAGAATTACAACTCTCTTCCGATCTTGCCTTCGGAAGTGTGGTGCCTTCATAATACTCCAAGTATGTTTGTTGGATTTGTGCCCAAAGCCCTTCCTTTGTTTGGTTGGTACCCTTCTCCATATCTTCCGAAACTTTGACATATGCAATAGTAAGAGCTTAATCTTCTTTTGGCATCCAATTTCCTAATTTTTTTTGTGGTGGAGGACATTTTTGAACAAAGAAGATATGAGAGAAATTGCACAATAATGAGAAATAAGTAGTATGGGAGTGAGGAGGTATAAAAAAATATGAGTGAAGGTGAGAAATGAAAATGAGAGTGAGGAGGTATTTATAGGAATATATATCTTTTTTTTTTAATTATTTTTTCAAAATTTGCCGTTACATTTCAAATTGAAAAAAAAAAAAAAAAAAAATTCAACCGCTAGTCTCTAACAGCTAGCTGACATCAATAGCTGCTTTGGCCTTTAATCTCAGCCATTGGTTTTGTTGATCAGATTTTCAGGCCACCAGCGTGGTCCCCACGAAGAAGAAGCCTAAGGGCTATGTTTAGCCCAGCCCTTGGCCCTTTTAGCTCCCCAAAATGGATTTTTGTTATAGCATAGCCTTGGGTTTGAGATGAAAAATGGAGTTTTTTAGGCTATACCAACCTCTTAGCCCAGGGTTGGAGATGGCCTAAAAGTGGGTCGGGATTGCAACGTCATGTACCAAAGTTAATTATTTGAAACCTGATACACTGAACTTCAGAATGGCCTATTTTCTTTTCCACATCAAAAGATGGTTTGCACCTGTGGTTAATTGGATTATCATATGAGAGCGATCATGTGCTAATAACTGTGGTGTAGATTTACATAAGACAACAATATTTTAAGAAAAACTGTTGTTTGCATTTTTATTGGACAATGATTTTTGATGTGGTCTTCTTGTGGTATACCAGCTCCAACAACAATTTTCGCTTTCCATTTAAATGTTAAACTCCCTTGAAAAATTGGTTTTAGTTAGTTAAGAGTAGTCTTAGCTCCTTAGGAAAACATAAATTGGCTGGATATTGGAAAACTTTATTTGAGAGAATGTGGGTGTTTGCAAGTAGATAAAATACACTGAAACAGTTCTCCCAGAGAAGGGCTACGACAAAATTGAGCCATTCTTAGGGAACCCTAGGGCCTAAACCAAGATGGAACAAGAAAAAATAGGGTAACCTAAAATGTAAATTATTGTAGAGGAACAATACGAGCAAACTAAAAAGTTTCCTGACACTACTAGAGAAAGTTTCGAAACAACTCAAGAGCTAGCCCTAATTTATTTCTAGTCCAACAAGTACCCTACTCAAGGACACTCGCAGGAGTGCCAACCGCCTCGTCCAACTCGGTGCCAACCTCCTCGGTCTCCATAACAGCCACCTTTAGGCCCAAAAGAAAACCCTGCCAGCCCAAAATCAATAGGCCCAACCACAAGCCCAAGATGACCAGCGCTTGAAACATAGCTGCCGCCGTGGGTCACAACCCTTTCTACTCCGTCATCAGCGCCGTCATCAACCACCAACACGCCGCCTCCGCCAAAAACAACAGCCCAAGAAGCCCTGCCATCTCCATTGGTGCTATTGTTGGCTAGAGTAACGCGCAAACCCAACTCTGTTTGCCCTCCAGCAAAATCCAAAGTTGTTGGCTCCATTCCAGTACCAGTACTAGTGATCAAACAATCATTTCTGATCACGCCGCTTGTGTCGCCACTCCACACTACTTCTGTAGAACCACAAAACATAGCAATTGAGGGAGGCTGATAACCACTGCCATCCTATCCAGCATCACCTTCCCGACAGCCGCTACTGACAGGACCCGGCCCGGATTTCACCATGAAATCCAAAGTAGTCATGCTGGCCCACCTTAGGAGAAATCTACATAAAATTCAGCAGCACTTCCCCTGAAAATAGACTACCCAACCCTGCATAAAACAACTGATTACTTCTAATCATACAAATCGAGTCTCAACCCCTAGAGTCTACCTGCTCTTCATAACCACAACCACTCACCCACTAAAATATAACAAGGGTCTAGCCTCTCGGGTCTCTGTGAATTATAAATATAACAAATCATAACACATATTCAACACACATTCAATATACATGAATATAATTCACATCTTGCCATAGCATTAGACGACCCAGATAGTTCAAACCATACTTAGATATACACTCACAACATACATGTCCCAGATCAAGAATCATCACAGCTACCAGTCCTCTCTCCTGGTGCTACCACGACAACCATGACCACCAGGACATCCCCTCTCATCTAGTGCCACTAGTACATCCCCTCTCTCCTGGTGTCTCCATATCGATGGTCACCAGTACATTGATACGCTAAAAGTAAGCGCATAATTTAACCCTGCAAAATGTAGTTGTCAGTATAGAATAAGTAGGGATCGTTCTAGCCGGGGATTGAGGGTACACCTGTAATTGTAAAAACAAATAAAGAATTAATAAAAGTAAAAAGTATTATATTTACAAAATTATATACAAAAGAAACAAGTAATCGAAAATAGGGGATTTAGAATTAAAATTAAAAATTAAAATAAATAAAGTAAAGAAAACGTAAAAACATATATACAAGGGTGGAACACAAGGAACAAAGATCAAAACCATATCCATATGAATGAAATCCAATTACAATTCCTATATTTGATTTTCTATGTTATGAGAAATAAGTTGACCATGTGAAACGTTAATAAGCAAACGATTTCCCATTTTTTACTTTCCTTCAATATTTAATCTAAGTGAAAGCACCTAAATTAAACCTATTGAAAATGCAATCATAGTCTAGAAAGCTAGCTAATCAAGAACACATTCAACGCATGAAGAACAAAGAAAGGATGCCAACCAAAGTGAACAACCTAGTATGAAAAAGTTCATCTATTTGCAATCCTCCTTAATTGATTTCAACTTTTGTCCAAAGCCTTTACTACTTAAATCTAGCTCCAATTACATGCATATATCCTAAGTTGGCCACTAAAGAACATAAACATGCAAAAGTTTTCTATAATCCAAAATCAATCAAGCAATCTCACATAAGCAACATATAAATCAACATAAAGAAATCACAAATTTATTTCAAAACATATAAACGGGCTTTAAACTTTGCCCTTAACGTCATGTTAACTAGAATTCATAACTCTACAAATCAAACAAAGAAAAACAAAAGAAAGTATGAAATACATCGTGAAAGATGGATGATAAGCCTTGAGACGAAGAACTTGAAGATCCTTGAAAGCCAGCAATCTTCTAGGGACGACACAAGGGTGGATGGCGGATAGGATCTTGATGTATTGCATGACTTCTTTTCCTCCTTGGTTGAAACGCAGAGCTTCTGAAGACTAGAGAATGGAGAGAACTTTTGTGTGTAGAATTGTGGTGTGTTGTGGTGTTGTGGTTGTGGTTGTGGTGGTGTTTGATGGTGTAGAGAATGCTCTTATTTATAAGAGGATGGCAACTTAGTCTCCAAGTCTTCAAGATTGATCCGCACAGCATCAGCCAATCAGATAATGCCACGTCAGCTCTGCCATGTCACTCAACCAATCAAAAAGCTCCAAAATAAATCCCTAATATATTGTTGCTGATTTTCCCAAGATTTTATCTGATTTTTCTCTTAATTTTCGGCCAAAATACTCTTGAGTGAAATTAGGAATGAATCTAGACTTGTTTTGGACCTTTTCTCCCTTAAATCTCTCCATGGCTTTATCCTTAACATCCTCCCCTTGATTTTCTCTTGATTTTTACATTAAAATTGCAGATTTTATTCTCTAATTTCTGCCAGCATATCTTGAGGGAATTAAGGAACGAATCTGGACTTGTTTTGAGCGTTTTCTTGTTGCACAATCCCTTGAAACTCTCCCTTGATATTCTCAATGTAACCTCCTTGATTTCCCATGCAAAAATCAGATTTAATCTCCCTTAATATCTTCAAGCCATGTGATCTCCTAATGCCTTCAGGTTTCCTAGCCTCATCAGGATTCCTGCGTTGATTGAGATTCCTAGTCGGACCAGGAAAACTCAATTTCTTCATTTCAGCTTTATTTGCTCCAAAGGACCTGAAAATAGAAACTATTACTAAAAGTAGAAACTTCCTAAAAATATAAACTTTCCTAAAGAAGAAGGATTTATTAAAGGAAATAACTAAGTAAATATGAGGAAATAACAATTAAAACATCGCATTAAAATGCTCCTATCATACATCCCCTCTCTTCTGGTGCCACAATAACAATCTCAGTCACCAGTTCATCCCCTCTCTTTTGGTGCTACTGATCGAGACCACCAGTCCATCCCCTCTCTTCTTGTCACGCCCCTGATTTTTAACACAAATAAAAATCGATATATAATCCCATAATTACATATGCGTGATCGTTCAACCATCAATACCAAGCACCTGGAAACTTTTTCCCTTTTAAACTACATACGTATTGATGCCTTGAACCCACTATGCCAATATTAACCCGCCCACAAAGTCATATATTACATAAGCTTACGAATTAAATTGTCAACAACAAAATAAAACGTAAATGCTCCTCAGAGTTTACTACATAGCGGAAGTCATAACAATGGCAAAGACAACCAAAATTGCTTCCTCCTGTTCTGCTGCCAACAAGCTACCTCAGCTTCAGCCACGATTACCCTGACCTGCAGAATTAACCCCTACACTGTTTGAATAGTGCACCGGGTTGTCACACAACAAACCCGGTAAGCTTTTGCAAGCCCGTATGAGTAACTCAAAACAACTCACACAAAATCACGGGATAAAACCCGCATGTTTCAATCAAGAAGCCAAATCACGCTTTGATCCTTAAAAACACGAAATAAAGGAGAACAACCCACCCTTAATTTCCTTTCAAATCGAAATAAAAGAAAGCAACTTACACCTTGGTTTCTTTTAAAACGAAACATAGAAAGCAACACACTCCTTGGTTTCTATCAAATATAACATAGAAAACAACTCACACCTTGAATTCTATCAATCGTACCATAGAAAGCAACTCACACCTTGATTTCTATCAATTTAACATAGAAAACAACGCACTCCTTGATTTCTATCAATTGTACCAAAATCGTACCATAGAAAACAACCCACACTTGAATTCTATCAAATATAACATAGAAAACAACTCACACCTTGAATTCTATCAAACGTACCATAGAAAGCAACTCACACCTTGATTTCTATCAGTTGTACCAAAACCGTACCATAGAAAACAACTCACACATTGATTTCTATCATATCGTTAATAAGGAAAACAACTTGCACCTTGTCCCCTTAAAAACTGTTAATAAGGAAGCAACTCACACCTTGTTCCCTAAAAACACGTAATGTCATGAGTTATCAATAACCAGTTCCCGTTACCCCATGAATTACCTATATGGCAGACATATTAGAGCTCTAACTGAAAACGTAACCACTCGTCCGACCAAAGACGTGATTACCTGATATTCTACCCAAGGTCATAGACCTTCGTTCCTCGGGCCTCTCTGTCCCTTGGAGCAAAACGTTAAAGCAGTCGCACAGGACTAAAAAACATTACACAAATCTCAACGCTTTCAAAACAATCGAAATCAACATTCCCATAATCATTGTTTTCAGAAAAGCCATAACACAAAACAATAAAAAGCATCAATCCATGCATATTGTTTTCATACCCAAATCTCAACGCCTTTTAAAACAAATCGAATCAACAATTCCACAATCATTTGTTTTCCGAAAAGCCATAACCCAAAACAATAAAAAGCATCATTCATGCATATTGTTTCCATAAATCAACCAAACCCACCAAAACATATATATTTCACGTAAATATATATATACGTAGTCATCCGCTCAGGAATGCCTACTAATACCAACTATAGTTTGCAGTTAAATCAATAACTCTCAAAACGATAAAGGTAATTCCGTTAATTAATAAACCTTGTGAGATTACTCACCTCGAAACTCCCGCTACATCTTCAATATAGAACAAAGAAGCCAATCCACAAAATAACCGTCCAAATACTTCGTCAAGTACCTAATCACATACGGTTTCAACTTAATAACAATTCACAAACGATTTAAGTTCGAAACCCCTGTTCTGAACTTAAATCCCCAAAGTGGCGCCAATCGAGGCGGAACCACATCCGAGACCTCCCAAAGTCTCCGGAACACTTCCACGATCGATATGTCCAACCCACAAGTCGATCGGACGCTCAAATCCTCATAGATTGAATAAATCCACCGGTATGAAACCGTAAAAATCATAACAAATCCATACGAACTCCAAAATTTGCATATTATATATCGAAACGCTCGTATCGACGAGTAGAAGATATATAATACTAGAAACAGTTCCTAATATGGCCGGAACGCCGCCGACCAAAACTGAATATTTCACAAAACTTCCAACATCAAAGATGTTCATCTAAGCATGCTTGTGAATTTTCATAACTAACTCGAAGTCAGAAAACAAGCATAAAGGGTCGAAAACTACCTCACAAGCTTTGAATTTTTGCTCAATCTGAGTTGAACTGATTTCCACATAAATCGATCCAAACAAACACCATAGATCGATCCAGAAGGCTCCCACGAACCCAAAGAAGGAAGCTTGAAGCTGTGCCGTCGCCGGAGCAAGGATTTCCAGCCGGGTCCGAAAACCTCGAACTTTACCGACTTGCAGCGCCTCCGTGGAGGAGAATCGCTGCTAGAGGATGCCAGAGGGAGGAGCAGACGGTAACAACTAACCGATCTGAAAAGTTTCACCGCCGGAGTTCGCCGGAAAATCCGGGCCGGGTCAGCCGGGTTCGGGTCGGGTTAGACGAAAAACTCAGATACTGAAGGTGCAGCCGAGAGAGAAGGAAAGTTTCCGGAAAAGGAAAATGGAATTATGAAAGATTTTCCGGAAATTCCCTATTTATACTAAAATGGAAACTTCTTCCAATGGCCATAACTTCCTCATACGAACTCCGATTGACACGTATCGCATGTCCACGAACTCGTATCGACGCACTCTACAACTTTCGTGAAGGAAGTTTTCGGAGAATCCCAATGAATAAAAAGTCAACCTTTGCAACCCCCCTAAAACCATATTCTTCGAATAATTATTCTCCTGAAACACTTCCGCTCCATCCACGAGCTACGAAACCGTCCAATAACCACAATTTAAATTCCGAAAAATCCTCGGAAAATAAATACGAATTTCCGGGGCATCACACTTCTAGTGTCTCCAACAACATAATTCGTTCAATCAATTCACGAACAACAATCCCAACAAACGATCATCACATCCAACCGAAACAATTATTACAATCACAATATAATACTACTATATTAATAATTAATACATCCACGATCATACAATAAACCCAAAAATCATAATAATTAATCAGATTCATAATATTCATCGGAAATTAAAGATCACTATTAACACAAAAATTCAATTAATTATCAACAATCATAAATCACAAGTAATATAATCCGAATATTTATAAGAGATCGTAAACCACATGCGAAATTGCGTTCAAGAGGTCGCAAGTCATGATTAACACTCAAATCCGAGACTCTTGTCGGAAATGAATTAGTATGAACTAATTTCGAATTCAAACGAAACAACTAATTAATAGTTCATCGCTAAATCCCGAAGATCCGAACTCACATCGAAATCGGCTCAAACTTCAAGGATTTCATAAACTCGATATTTCTAACATTCTCATGAAAAATCATAACGATCCAACGGTCGGATCGTTAAGAATTCATACCCGAATTACCGAAACTTCAGAAATTCCAATCGATCTTGAAATTCGACGTATTCCTACCAAACTATGTCCACACGATTGTAACATTGTGATCTGCACGGTGGAATAAAATGGAAGGTCAGAAGCGGCGGCACGCGCCCCTAAGTTCCGCCACAAGCAGCCGCACGTGGGGCCCACTCGCCGCTGACCAACCCCCAACTTGGGTCACAATACCTATACCAAAATCTTCACTCAACAAGTACAACAACTTTCATAACTGCAAAAAAGTCCAATTTCAAGTCTAGAGATCGGAATTTACCTCAAGAAGGAAGAGGCTGAAATCGCTCAAATCCGAAATTTGTCTTCCCCGGGCTGAATTGAGATGTGAAACTTAAAAGGTTAGAAGAAGATCTCTATACGAACAAAGCCCAATTGGTCTCCCCTCCTAATTTGGTCGGAGTTGACCGTAATTTGAAGAAAACTCCGTAAAAGGGGTCTAACTATCTTTGCTTCGATTCATCGTCTGTGGTGAATGATAGGATGCAAGACATATATGGATGGAAAGCTCGTTTCAAGACGAAGATGTCGGTACCAATTCCATGGCCATAGGTGGCTGGACGAAGCGGCAGTGACGCAGCAAAACTTCGACATCGGGGGGAGCAATTTCTGGAAATTTTCGGGTCTTTCCCGAAATGGCAAGTGTGACCTGCCATTTATAGAACCCAATTTCATCATAATTCCAAAACTGCCACTGACTTGAAACCCTTATAACTTCTTCGTTACAACTCCAATTTTAATGTGCCACCTGTCCATGAACTCAGTTTAGCATTCTCTACAACTTTCATGAAGGAAGTTTTCCCAAAAAATGAGCGGAAGAAAAAGTCAACTTTTAAGTCTCCTAAATGATCTAAATAAAGATAAAAGTAAATATTTTAATCATTTACCGTCTGAATGACCAGTAAACGGGTAAATTGAGGTACGGGACGTAACAGCAACCGCCACCATTGACCGCTCCATCCAAAGCTGGCATCCACTACAAATCCGGATGTCGTCCAACAAGGAGATCAAAGACTTCGCACCCCCCCCCCCTCCCCCCCAAAGCTGAAAACAAAGAGACCAGCAAAAAAACTAGCCAAAACAGGAAGCCAAAGCGCCCTGCGTGCTAGAGAACGAACAAAGTCGCCTCAAGAAAGAATCAGGGCTGATCCAATAAGAAAACAAGGCCGTGCCTAAGGTTAAACCTAGGCGGCAACTTGAGCAAGAGAGAAAAGGCGAGAGCATTTTTTCTCGAAATATTGGAAAACTTGAGCATTCTTTCATTAAGCAAACGAAACACATAAATGACATCTTAAAAATCGCATATCAGTCAATGTAAAGAGATCATATACAATTTCATTAACATTCATTAGGCAAAAAAACTTCAAAACTATTGCCGATCCTAGAGTGTAAGTCCTTAATAAGAGTACTTCACCTTAGTTATAGCTGAGAGATAGCATTACAAAAACTATAGGTGACCTAGAATGTAAACAATGTCATTAAGAGCCTGCAATATTGTACTTAGGTAAGCAGAGAGAATATTAGCCAAATGTTCATTCCATTAACTAATCAATGGGACATATAGGGCCCTTTCACTAAGAGATTCCTTTTTTTAGCCATTTTAAGGGATCCCTTGTGGAACCCACTTTTCGATCGCATTTCGATATCTCGACCATTCATTTTTTTTGTTCTAATGTATAGATTATATCTGCAAATTTTCAGCTAAATTGATGGTCGTTAATATCAAACTAGTTTAAATCAATGGACAAACCGAATCTGCCCAACCTGAATCGTTCATGTTTATAATTGTAAATCACAGTTTTGAATGCCTTAATGATTATCAATTTGGCTGAAAATTTGCATAAGTGATCTACTCATATAGATCTAAAAACTGAACGGTGGAGATGTGGATATGTGATCAAAGAGTGGGCCTAATAAGCTATCCCTTAAAATGGCCAAAAAAAGGGATTCCTCACTAAAAGGGCCCTGTATATATCTATTCTATTATTAAGAGAGGAGAATTTCTTAGCTAAAACTGAAAATTTTGACAGATTTAACCATGAAAGATTAAAAAACTTTGAGAATAAAGTAAATCACAAGGGTAAATATGACAATTACAAAATAAATTTTTATTAAGAAAATTAAAAAGAAATAATCCCACAACCCCCACTGTTCTCTCCCACTATTTTCTCTTTGCAATAACTGTTTTATTTCATTTATTTTTTTATTTTCTTAAAAAAAAACTATAAAAAAACTTTTACACATGCAAAGCATGTATAAAGAAGGCTAGTATATATTAGTTTGATTATTTTTCCAAAATCAAAATGGAAGCTGTTTAAGGAAAACTGAATTGGGAGAGAATTGAGTCGTACTTTCATTGATAATAGGGGCCCTCTCTATATAGAGGATTACAAGCATAGAGATAGAGTTGTACATGGAAACATAATCGTACATTGATTGGATATCTCCTAAGATTCTCTGAGAATATCTCTAATATAAACCCTATTTCAACTAGAGCAAGTAACCTCGAGTTTGGGCTAGACACATATTCTGGATTTACTTGAACACTCCCCCTTGTGTCGCCCAAATGTGGTGCTCCTCTCGTTGCCTCATTAAAAACCTTGTCGAGTAACAAAAACCCTGTGGGACAAAAATAACCTCGGTCGAAGGGGAAAAAGAGCACAACACACCCTTCACGTTTCGAGACCATACATGTAGACATCTCCCCCTGATGACAACGATCATGGGAGTTCGGATAACTTCCTCAAACGATGCTACCAACATGTTTTTCGAAAGTGGAATTTAGGCAATGACTTAGTGACCAAGTCTGCCACACTGTCCTCAGATCAAACCTAGTTCACTTTGATCTTGAGGAGAGTCTGTTGTTACTGATTATGCTTGGTGTTGTCGCTTTTGATGTAGCCTTTGCTTCTTTATTCAAAACAAGCAGCATTATCTTAAATGCTCGTAGGCTCATCTGTGGTAGACTTCAAACCACAATTGTTTCGAACATGCGTAATTATGGATCCAATCCATATACATTCACGAACCACTTTGTGAAGAGCAAAAATCTCTGCATTGTTCGAAGATATAGGGACTAGGGTCTATTTCTGTAGACCTCCAAGATATCACGGTTTTTACCCATGGTGAACACTTAACCATTTTGGGAATGACCTTTGTGTGGGTCAGAGAGATACCCAACATCAGCAAAACCTTCCAAAACACATGTCGTTTTGGGATGGGGATAGTGGATGCAGGCCAGTGTTGGCGGCGTTCCTGGTGTGTGATGGGTCCGAATCCATCATCTCTTTGTAGGGATAAAACAAGCCCATATCAATCATACATCTCAAGTATCGAAAGATATCTTTTACACCAATCCAATGGCGTTACGTTGGCGCAGAGCTATATCTAGCTAACAAGTTCATGGAAAATGAGATGTCCGGTCTTGTGCATTGAACTAAGTACAATAATGCACCTATTGTACTCAAGTAAGGCACTCTTGCCTCTAACACATCTTCATTATCATCCTTCGAACGAAGAGGATCCTTTTCAGTATCAAGACTACGAACGATCATGGGGGTGCTTGAAGGTTTGACCTTGTCAAAATGCCTAAGCATCTATCAACACGATGCTCAAGTTCCAAACCAAGACATAATCGTGTTCTCCCAAAATCCTTCATCTCAAATTCGGATTTCAAGTGTTCAGCGGTTTCCCTTAACTCTTTAAGGGCTTCTAATGAAGATCATGTCCAACATGAACCGCGATAGAATCCGAAACTTGTTATGAAAACGTGTGGGCATATCCCTTCCCAATCAAGTAGTCACTTTAGTGAGCGTTCCAACCTTATTGTAAACGCGCTCCGTGGTCTAGAGCCACTTGACTTGGGTAAATGAAGTTCACCATGAACCTTCATGTATATTCCATATCTAGATCCCCATATAGATACGTAGTGACCACATTTGTAAGCTGCATGTTCAGTTATTTGGAAACTACCAAACTGACAGGGTAGTAGAGTGCAATGACATCCATTACGAGAGAATATGTCTCATCGTAGTCGATTCCAGGGCGTTTTGTGAGAAGCCTTCCGCTATAAGGCGAGATTGCCATCTCTTTTTCTCATCACGCTTTCTAACGAAGACCCATTAGTCAATAAGTTTTATGTTAGGAGGTGTTGGCATCACTGGCTTGAAAACCTTCCTCTTCGTTAGAGAATCCAACTTAACCTGGATCGCATCTTTCCATTTAGGCCAAATCTCTCTACGTTGGCATTCATTCATCAACGGAGCGTGGTTCGATATCATCGGACTCAACAAACTCATGCGCAACGAAGTGCATGACTACATCATCAATTATGATGGAGTTTCTATCCCACGTCTTATGTACACTAGTGTAATTTTCATAGAGCTCTATATTCTCAGGAATAGGTTCTGACGTTGAGGCGTCCCCCAACGATAACCATAACCCGAAAGATTCTCATGAGACGGATTTTGAGTCTTGATGATCAAAGGATTGAAATGTGCCAAAGTATCCTTCGAACTCACGGACCTCCCACGTATCCTAGCTGGGGCCATGGCCTATAACGCCTGAGTGCCACTCTCTTTGGCGTTGGCGCCATGCCTACCTCCGTGTAGGGTGGCGCTACGTCCTCTCGTAGGAACGTCCTTCCTTGCAGGCATGTTTGCAGCATATTTGTGTGATCTCGTCACTTTAACGGGGATCGAGATGAGACATAGTGGGGACAGACCACGACAATTCCTGTCGTTCCTGCTACACATCTGTGTTCTTATCTCCCCCTAACGATGGGAAGACTGTCTCATCAAAGTGACATCCGCAAATCTAGCGGTAAGGAGATCGCCTAGCAAGGGCATGAAGTGGCGGACGATTGTTGGAGTCTCAAATCCAACGTAGTTGCCCATTCGTCTGTGAGGACCCATCATAGAGCATTGTGGCGGCGCAATTGGCATATAAATAGCACACTCAAATATGCATAAGTACGATACTTGTACCCAGTCACTAGCTGTAATGCAGAGGTAGATTGAGTGGCGGTGGGTCGTAGACGAATTAGCATAGCTGCATGTATATTGCATCACCCCAAGCGGATATGAGGAGATTGGTGCGCATTACCAATGTCCGGACCATCATCGTAGTCGTTTCCGCGAGACCGTTTGGGTGTGTTCATGGGAATATGATGTCCAACATCAGTCCCAATACAATAACCATCGAAAGTTTTCGATGTAAACTCTCTAGCATCGTCAAGTCCAATTGACGGAATTAGGATGATCTGGGGAGTGAGCCTGTTGTCATATGATATTTGCTAGGAGTGTAGCATAAGCAGCATTTACAAATGGACAATGGCACAACATGTGACCAGCGTGTTTGCGTGTCAACCAACATCATGAGATATTTAAACGTCCGCAAGTTGGTTGAACTAGTCCACAGATTCTATGTAAGAACATAATGAGTATTTTTATATCCTTTGCATAGGACGATCTCAGTCCTAATTTCCCTAAGGAACAGGCTTTGTAAAAAGAGCGAGAGGCTTTAGAAGCAACCAATGAAGATTTTGGTTGGGCCTGAGCGTCTGAAACGCTATTTGAAGCAAGTTGGTGATTGCAGCATCACCTGGGGCGAGCCTACTTTGAAGAAAGACTAAACCATTGGCATTTACTACAAAAATATATGGCAATTGCCTATTACATATCTTGGAAAAAATAAAGACTTAAACAGAATTGGCGATCTATTGATCCCAGCCAGATTTATAGTCTTCAACCCTTCACTCTAGATCATCTTCTTGATCTTCTTGTTCCACATAGTGAGCTTCTCCTGCTTCACAATATGCTTTGTAGGCAGTGACAAGTTCTTCACGAGCTCTACAAATGTGTGCCCAATGATCAGACACTCCACATCGAGAACATACATCTCTTTGCTCGAACTCCATTGATTGAGGTGCTTTGAAAGCGTCATTTAGATGGCTCTTAGTGTTGGTGGCGCCACCAACATGGCCAGAGGCGTTGCCTCACTCTCTCTTTCCACGTTTACCTCTTCGGTTCCGTGTTCGCCTATTTTGGCGGTTACCTTCCCAAGTAGAGCGATTATATGGACCAGAACGTCCAGAAGTATCCCTAAGATTAGGGTTTCGCTCGTGGCACCCTCTCTTAGAGGCGCGACTATAATTGGATTCTGGAATGTGCTCTGTTTCCATGGATCTCGAATTATAGTTCTTCACAAGGATGTTGTCATGCTTTTCAGCGACATTCATAGCTCCAATAAGCTCATGAAACCTTGTGATCCGTCCTGCAGTAACATCGATTCGATAGTTCTTAGCAACCATCATTGCAGAGACGGGGAAGGTAGAGAGAGTCTTCTCAATCAACATCGCATTTGTGATCTCTTTACCATAGAATTCCATTAAGGATTTAATGTGAAGCGCTTCCGAGTTGTAGTCAAGAACTGACTTGAAATCACAGAAGCGGAGGCTATGCCATCTCACTTCTAGGTCAGGAAGCAGGGAGTCACGGACGTTGTCAAATATTTCTTCTAGTGAGACCCACAGCCTTCTAGGGTCTTCTTCATTCATACACTCGTACTGGAGCGAATCATCCATATGACGAGTCATTAGGATGATGACTTTCGCCTTATTTGCCTCTAAGGCTGCTCTATTTCCTTCCAAAGCTTGAGCTTGCTCAACAGTTAGCACGTCCTGGCTAGGCTCGAGAATTGTATCCAGGATTCCATCGGCCTTGAGATGCTGGCGGACATCACGAACCCACCTGTGATATTTAGAGCCAGTTGTTCCCAATGGAGCAAAGTCCAACTTGTTCAGGTTATCCATCCTGAAAGAGAACAAGAAATTAGGGTTAGTTTCGGAGCAAAAAAGGCTAGCACGAAAACAAATAAAATTTCTGAGTGTAGTCGCTTCCAAGAAATTCGATTCCAAGAGGGGTTGGATTAGATCGAAACAATGATGTTTGCAGTCGATCGTTTTATCTCAACAAACTCTAAGTTTGGAAGACTCTACAAGCTCCAAGCTTGGAGTGAGCACGAACCCCCACAGTTCGGCTTAATTTGGTCTCCCCTATGATAAAGAAAGGGGGGTAGAAGAAGGGAGGTTGCAAGTCCCCGAAAAACAAGAGAAATTAAATGTAAAAACTCTAAAAAACGGGAACTTTTAGAAAAAAAATACCTCGAAATAGGTCGCCGGAAAGCTGGCTGGAAAAAGTCGCCTGAAAAGTGGTTGACCGGCGTCGACCGGTAGTTGACTGACGTTGACCTGGGAGCTGACGTGGCAGTGGGTCTCCCTTGCTGACGTGGCGTGGGTCCCCTTTGATGACGTGGCGCAGGACCGGATGCTGACGTGTCGTGGTCCCTCTCGCTGACTTGGCGCAGGTCTTGGTGATGACGTGGCGTGGGTCTGCGTCAGTGGGCCTCTGCCTTGGGCTTGGGCTTCTTTTCCTTTCCTTTTTTTTTTTTTTCTTCTTTTCTTTTCCTTCTGCCGGAAGGTTTAGTCTTCCGGTTCACTCACTTTTAGGCCGGTTTTTGTGCTTTTTCTTCCGCTTCCTGAAGCTTCTGATTGAGAGGTATCTGGTGACACAATTTGGTTGAAATTGGATGGCCGGAAGATGATGAACCGGTGGAATATTTGCTGCGGGTTGGATGGAGCTTCCGGTGGCCAATTCGGTAGGTTTCCGGCTGGTTCTTAGGGTGGCGCTGCTGGTTCTGAACTTCTGGGATCGAATGCTTCAAGTTGTGAGGTGGAGGCAGAAAAGGCTTCAAGGTTTTGTATTCGGATTCAAGGTTTTTAGCTTCTTGAATCAGGGTTTGGCTATTTGTTTTAGGGTTAGGGCTTCGTGCTGATAACGTGTTTACGGAAAACTGAATTGGGAGAGAATTGAGTCGTACTTTCATTGATAATAGGGGCGTCTTTATATAGAGGATTACAAGCATAGAGATATAGTTGTACATGGAAACATAATCGTACATTGATTGGATATCTCCTAAGATTCTATGAGAATATCTCTAATATAAACTCTATTTCAACTAGAGCAAGTAACCTCGAGTTTGGGCCAGACACATATTCTGGATTTACTTGAACAGAAGCAACATTTTTTAAGGAATATCATGATGCTAAGTTTAGACTTTATATGAATATAGTCATTTTTAGTATAGCTAGCATAATCCACTGCAAATTTCAGCTTCATATGACAATTTAAGTATAGGGAAAATTTCTCAAACAGTACATCAAGTAAAGGCCATTAATAATTTTTATACATAAAGTTCCAAACCAATCATTTCGGTACACGAAATCTAAAACTCGACCCACTATCAGTACACGACGTCAATGACGCAGTTAATTTGACACCAAAATGTCTATTATGCCCTCAGTTTTTTTTTCTCTTCTTTTTTTTTTCCTTCGTTTTTATCTCTTTCTTCTTCATTCTTCCAGCTCCACGAAACCCACCTCTATTCTTCATGTGAGAAGAAGCCCGAGCTCACCCACTTCAAAACCCACCTCTGTTCTTTAGTTTTCCTTTCTTTCTTTCTATTTTTCTTCATCTATTTGATTCCTCCTTCCTCAGATCCCTCTCTCTCTCTCTCTCTTTCTTGCTGTGGATCCGGAAGAAGGAAGAAGAAAGAGATAAAAATGAAGGAAAAAAAAAAAAGAACAGAAAAAAAAAATTATTAAAAAAAAAACTGAGGGCATAATAGACATTTTGGTGTCAAATTAACGGCGTCATTGACGTCGTGTACTGATAGTGGGTCGAGTTTTAGATTTCGTGTACCTAAATGATTGGTTTGGAACTTTATGTATAAGAATTATTAGTGGCCTTTACTTGGTGTACTGTTTGTGAAATTTTCCCTTTAAGTATAACATTTTGTGCAACAAATGTAGACTCGGGTTTTCCAAAGCTCTAACAAGCAAGCATGATTCTTATAATATCATTCAACAATGTTACGATAAAAATAATATCTTGAAAATAATCAATCTACAAATTATCATTCAAGGCCACATATGAAATCGCATTTGCCACTTACTTATATTACATGTATTAATTGTCTATATTTTGTATTGTTGATCATTTTGGTTGTGCTGAACGCTTAAATATCTACATACAAAATTGAAGCTAATCGAGTTATTTCGCTAATTGAATCTTATATATAGACTGTACGTTATTTTTCCAGTATTAAGCCATGTTCATCATCATCGGTGAAGGTGAATGTTTTCAAAGGCAAGGTTCTTAGAACGTTAAAAATAGTGAATCAGAATACCCGCAAAGCCATCCTTCCAATTAAGCTGGAGATCATTCACTTTCAGACTCAAACCTCAATACAATTTGCTCCATTAGTCTCGCTGCTCGATCATCTTATTTGGCAGTATAAAGCAGCATGAATAATAGTAAAAAAAAAATAACTGAGTTCATCTACCTGTTTTTTTTTTTTTTTACAGAGTAATAGAGATTTCATTTAATCCCAAAGCCAGAAATGCTTGTACCCTAACTCAGTGGTCAAGTAGGTAAGGGAATACGGGTACCATCCACTAGTACATTGTTGCTCAAATATTCCAGAGCCTACAAAATCACAAATCTCAACTTACATCAAGAAAACTACCTTGAATCGGTCACGCTCCGATTTTCAAGCACAATTAATTTAGACAAACACAAATACTCCAAGCTAGATGGCTCAGACATCAACACTAAATACCTGAAAAAAATTTCGTTTTAAAACAAGTACAAGATGATGCGCTGAACCCATAATGTCAATACAGACTCGTTCTTTAGAGTCATATGTTACATTACACCAAGTTACAAATTAAACTAAAATAACAATTCAATAGGTAAACAACCCCACCACACTCTTTACATAGCAGAAGACTAACAAGTGTGCACAACAAAAAAGTTTCTAAACTCACCATTGCAACGGCAAGGGACCACGGCTCTATCACGTTCACCCTAATCTGCAGGATAGACCCCTACACCATTGACTGGGTTGAAACAACAAACCCGCTAAGCTTATGAAAGCACGTATGAGTAAACTCAAAACAACAAAGAAGAAGCACATGCCTAAACCATCTCAACCTAACAAAATCGATATGCAAACATCACAACAAAAACATCAAGTTCATATCCACAATATCATGCTCACGTAAGTTAACTTAAAACTAAAACCCACATGCTCTGACTCTCAACTCAAGCATCTAATTTCACAAAACTTCAACTAAACAATCAAACTCAAGTAACATTTTAAAAACATTTAAAACCCCAATAATCCAAAATCATCATTCATTTATCTCAACCGAATAATTGTCACCTCAGTGACCTTTCAAAATCATTGAAATCTCAACAACCACTTCTTGAAAAATGTATAGCACTCATATAATTTAAATCAAGTAAAAAATAATCCCTGCATATGAATTAGTTCAGGAGATCACATCAAAAGCACATCAAGCAAATCATAGTAATCCTTGCATATAAGTTAGTTTAGGAGATTACATTAAAAGTACATCAAGCAAATCATAGTAATCCCTGCATATAAGTTCAGGAGATTACATTAAAACCAATTAATTCATCAAATAGTAATCTCAGCATATAATTTAGTTCAGGAGATTAGTAAGGAAAACAAGCAATTCATTAATAGAAATAAACTATAAGAAAATCAATACACGTTCATCTACTGATAGCTCTAAACACCACATCACCCAATCACTCAACAATAATCTATATCCTTTTCATAACAATCGTCACACAGATCACCACACTGGTTCCGCCACACAGGTCCTACTACACCACAGTCTATTTATTTAATCACACAAATCAAAATGCAATCCCAAATCTCAATATCAACTTATCGCCTCAAAATAATGTTTTCTTATCTCCAACAACCTCAAAACCATAACAAAAACATTTTTCAAATATTATTTTCACACCTCAACATTTTCACAAATCGTACATGTTCCTTACAAAATAGAAATCTAACACATCTTCATTTCCCTTTTCAAATTCATTTATTTTCCTCAAAATTACCTCGCAACCCAATAGTGATCAAATTACGCAAAACAATGTTTTTAACTTCACCAAACATTTCCACTATATTTCACAATCTACTCAAACCTAAAATTATTTGTAACAAATCCTTGTTTTTACGTACCCATGAACCGTTGGCAGTTAAGTTCATATATTTCAAAAAAAAAAAAAAAATTTGCAACAAATATGATTTCACTGCTAACAATCAATTCTACTAAAACTATCACATAACTAACTTACCACCCGAAACAATGTGAGATTTACTCGCGTCAAAATCCCGCTGCGTCTTCACACATAACCGAGACAAACACAAAATCATCAAACCCCGTCGATCACCTAATCACACCAAGGTCACACTCAATACGACACAAAGTACACGAGCATTTAAGTTTGAAACACGTTAACTATAAATCGAATGATACGTCAATTGAGACGAAACCTCATCGGACACCACCCCAAAGTCTCTAGAACACTCCTAGCTAGGATCAATATGTCAAAACAGCAAGTCAATCCAACGGTCAGATCCTCACGGATCGAAAACCGAACGATTTGAATTTACAAAAAACCCTAACAAAATCAAACGGTCTCCAAATGTTACAAACCATATATCAAAATGCTCGTATCGACGAGTAGATGGTACTGGTTAAAGAAACTTCCCCAACCCTGGCCGGATGTGCCGCCTTGCCAAACTCAACACTAGCTCAATCCAATCGTCCAACATGGAGAGCACAACATAAGGATTGACTTTAATACCTGAGACTTGAGCCAATTCAGCCTAGATCACCGCTGATCGCCTCCGCAAGTTGAAAACCACTGTTCACCGAGAGTTGAAGCTCCTTCGGTATAAATCGATCAACCAAACCTCCAAAGATCGAAAGAGGACGCTGTCAAGAGCAAAATGCTACCAGTTTCAAGCCAAACCGTCATCAGAAATAGGAGAACTAATCAGGTATGTAGCTGCCTAGCTTATTCGCTACCTCGATCCACCGTCGTGGGTGAGAATCGGAGCTAGAGGATAAACTGGTAGCATTTTGCTCTTGGCAGCGTCCATAGGGAGGACCGAAAGGAGAAGAGGAAGCGATCTGAGTCGGTGCCGTGGCCGGAGAACGCCAGAACTGGCTGGAAAAGTCGGGTCTTACAATCGGGTCAGGGTTGGGTTTGGGTTTCTGGAATTTTCTGGAAAAATGCTGAAAAAGGAAAGTGATTTACAATCTCTGATCTACGCGTGCCTCATGTCCACGAACTCGTATCGACGGGCTCTATAACTTTTATGAAGGAAGTTTTCGGAAAAACTCAATGAATAAAAAATCAACCCTTTGACCCCTCGAAAATAAAACGTTTCGAGAATTTATTCATCCGAAACACTTTCACTCCACCCCCGAACCATGTAATAGTACTAACAACCTGCTTAATAATTTCTGAAAAAATTATCATAAATTAATAATGAATTTCTGGGGTATAACAGAATCTCCCTTCGTTAATGCACTCAATTATGGTACTTCAGGAGATTCATTATCTTGATGTAAAAAGAAACTATAGCCGTGCAGACTTACGCTCACTATACCTAGCCAGCCTAACTTGGCCGAAACCCACTATCTTCCCCAAAAATAGGGAGTTATTGGAAAAGTAAAAACATAAACCATAAAAGCAATCTTTGAGCCTAAAAAGAAAAGCCAGCCTAAGGTCCAAATAGGAAAAGCCCATCTCAGGCCCAGATACCACCTCCTCTGGTAGGGCAGACGCTGCACAGCTACAAAAACATAACCGCCACCCTTGCCACGACCGCCACCACACGTCCAAGCACACCCCAGCATTTCTCACCTCGATGCCGCTCCAAGAGGTCTAAGCGAGACCCGACGTACTGAAACGTGAACCCAAATCCCACCAGATTTGGATCCGTAGCACCCAAAGGCGTTGACCACCCCCCCCCCCCTTCACGCCACCGTTATAGAGGTTGGAATGAATCTGGAGGAATACCGAAACCATCCCAAACCACGAAACCTGTGCCCACGACCTCCATAGCCTCAGAGCTGTGATCTAAAACCCGACGCTGACCTCCCACTGGAAACGCCAAGCCCGACAATCCTAGAGAGCTCAATCTTGCAAGAGCCACCAAGCTCCTTTGAAAAAACTCCCCGCCCTGTTGCACTTACTGCATTTCGACGAGGCTAGAGGCTTGGCTAGGCGCGGGAGCTGCTGGACGAGAATGAGAGGAAGGGAGCGAAACCCTAGGTTGGAGGAAGAAGACAGTCTCTAGAGGATCCGTAAAAAGACGACTCTTGAGTTCATCAACCTTTATCCATAGCTCCCACTAAGAATTACGTTCACTTGCTAATCCGAGTGACTAGTGAGATTCACCATTAATTAAGTTTAACTTTAAAAATTATGACAAAGATTAATTAGTCGATGAATATAATATGTGGAATATATCCTTACTAAAACTCTCACTCAATAAATCGAGGCTCAATGAGGAGGTTTCATGAAAAACCATAAGTCTCGATTTTGTCAACTATTTTGAGAATTGCTTTTTCTGGCTGAACTTATATATATATAGAGGATCAAAAGCGGACGTCTGCAGTGCCGCAAAAGTGCGGACGTCCATGCTTCTGCTGTGATCAGGCGCTGACGGCAGAGCGGCTCTTGTCGGACGGAAGTCAGACGTCGATCTTGAGCTTCTTCTTGTCGGTGAACTCGCCGGATACCAGTTTGCGGTTGACCTTGATCGGGCTTGAAGTTTCAGGTGAGGTCGCTGCCTAGAACCTTCGACCTCGATCTCTTTGACCTTCATCTTCATGGTGAAGCCGTCCGGGATGCCCCTCGCCTCCGTCCGGCAAGAGCCGCTCCGCCATTGGCACCTGATCGCTGCAAAAGCATGGATGTCCGCACTTTTGCTGTAGTGTGGACGTCCGCCTCAGAACAGGCCTGTATATATATATCTCACACACACACACACAAAAAACGCTATTGAATCAGAGTTTCTTGAACAGTCAATCATGTCTTAACCTGCGGTTCAAAGCTCATTTTAATGTACATGAACATTTCATAGCTAGCCACTTGAGCTTAGAAGGTACCACCAAACCTAAATAACGAATTTCCAATTGTAACTGCTTAATCTTTTGCCTCGAGTCCAAAGCTATACATAGCATAACTCCATTTCATAGCCATACTAGTTAAGCAAGGACCTTCTTGAGAATGCTAAAACGATAATTCCTAATTTCCTATGTCCATGTTCAAAAGATTTTCCAGAATCCTAAAACCATAATATGTATTTATTAGGTCTGGATCACCTCTATCTCATGATCAACAATGCCAATGTAATTGTGTCACATAATGTTTATATATATGATAGCCATAAATACTCTAACCCAAATTCTAGACAGCTATAAAATAGTGAGAACAAGTAAAATTAAAGCACGCTTTATAAAAGAATACATGAACTTTCAAAGTGGGAGTTGGGATTTGAACTTTCACAGCTATGATCAACTATTGCACCATTGTGTTCGTTAAGGGTCGCCTTTTCAGTAGAAATGCCCCTTTTGCCTTATTCTCAATAAACCATCTGGTACTCTCTCTTCAATAATTAATGTTGTAGATTTGATTAATGTTCAATCTTGTTCTTGGAATGGTCCAGCCCTACACACCATTTTCCCTCGGGATATAGTGACACAAATCATGTGTATTCCTCTTGTAGATTTGATTAATGTTCAATCTTGTTCTTGGAATGGTCCAGCCCTACACACCATTCTCCATTTATGTACATGTCTCAGACTCTCAGCTTTAAAGAATGGATGATAGAGAGGGAAACTTCCTTGCCAAGTATATTTACAAGGCTACTGGTTATTCTTTGGAGTTTTTGGAAAAATTGGAAAGACAAGTTGTGGAACAAAATTGAGAAGACAGGCGCCCTTACTTTGATTGCAGTCTCCAAGGCTTGGTATGAAGAGTTTCTTCAAGCAAACCAACCTAATTCTAGGAATGCAGTGAAGCCACGAAAACAGTAACTCAATGGAGTTCTCCTCCGGTCAATTATTTGAAGTTAAATGTGGATGATTCTTTTCTTCCTACTAGGAGTTATGGTGGTGCTAGAGTTGCAATTCGAAAGTCTATAGGAGAGTTTCTAGCTAGCAGTTTTTTAATATACAGGAAAGATTTTGTAACCTCTCTTTATACATTAAACTGCTGGCAGTGAAGGAGGGCATTCAAACAATGATTCAGAGTGATTCCTTGCTTGCTTGCTCTCCAAGCTATCACAATGGAAGGAAACTATTCGATGATTAGTTAAAGCATTCACAATCATTTATCATTATGAACACAATCAATTCAGTTTGGACATATATAGTTCATCCTTTGATTTTAATCTAGTTCATGCAGTAACTTAACTATTTTCAATTTGAATGAAAGTTTGCATAAATAATATATATACACTATTTTTTTTTTCTTCTTAGCATACACTATATATACACTATATAGAGGCAAGTTTGGCAATTTTCAAGTTTAAGTATTCATGACCCTAAGCGTAACTACTATTATCCGACATATCATCCACGATGTTCAAATAGTGAGCATCTGCTAGACTTGATGATTTGTCAGGTATAAGATATGACCCAATAAAATATAGAACAAAAGCTCAAACATAAAATTCTCATTAAGGATCACTCGGAGATATATACTTGTTACTTAGCATACTTTTATTTAAGCCAAAGTAGCCAAATTTAAGTTTCTCAAGAAAAGATTCAATTTTTGGGTCAATAATAAGAAGATTCAAATAGGGACCCTATTGAAATTATTGCATCACATAATTTAAATTTCTAAGAAAAAAGATACAATTCTTAAGTCAACAATCAGAAGATTCAAATAGGGATTTCCATACCTAATTAGATTATGGAAAATTTCTTCAGCAATTTCTATCGATAAAACTATATACCGTCCTTTTGGCAACACCGAAATGATAGATATAAGCATCCACAGTTAAATGATTAGCTATCTTTTGACACTTGGCCATAGGAACGGTGGCGTTGGCTTTTTATTGCCATTAGTTATCTCGAAACAACGATCAAATCCGAAAGATAAGATGTGAAATCTTGTCTGAGATGGACAATTTCTCTGCCCCATCTAACAATGGAGAAAAGGGTTGAAGGATTTTTTGAATTTGAAATTTGAGGATTTTCTAGGTCAAGGTTAGGTATTTATACTAATTCTCAACCAGCAACGTTCTCAATTTTCAAAAGAGAGGAGAAGGAAAAATGTAAGTTCTGTGCCGTTTGGTTTCGGTGGTCCATTGGGCTGGCCCATGGGCTCTCAACATGACTTTCTTTTATCGGCTATTACATAATTATATTTATGTTATTTTAAAAGAATAATCTATTGTATTGTAGGAGTCTTGCCAAATATTGCTGATGATATTACTCAACTTCAAAGGATGCAAGATGACATAGATGCACTTAGAAGAAGAGCATACTCTTCACCTTTGTTTTAGTATATAGGATTTAGATATTACAATTCTGATTTTATAAAAAAAAAATTTCTAGTCATTGATGTTATATAGAAATTACTTATTTACAATCATTTTGATTATTTAAGTCGGTGCTGAAAAACGAATCTAATTTTGTTTATCAACTTTTTTTTTTTGGTTCCATAGTAACTAACATAAATCTAAAAACCAGCAAATATTAAAGTGTATATCACAGACAGTAACATATTGCTCAACATGTCATCTAGAGTGAAAGGGGAGACCAGAGAACAAAACAAAGAATTCCCATCTAGAGTTACCCTTTGCGGGTGGTATGGATCAGAGTTGGTGATTATTGTGGTGGGATGGCAGGTTAAAGGTAGAAAAAAGCAAGGATGTTTTGGTAGCAACTGGGAGAGGACAGGAGTATGTTGAAGAATATGCAAATAATCGATTGAGAGGGAACGAGTTTGATAATGACTAACATGTTTGTACAACCCCAGACAAATAGTAGTACATCATACCCAAATTTCTCTCTCTCTTTTTTTTTTTTGGGGGCAAACACTTCTTTCATTGAGTTCCAAAAACCAAGTACAAATCTTCAAAACCGAGCTAGCAAAACCCTTCAAATTCTCAATGTCCACACCTAAAAACGTGTCTCTGTACTTCAATTTTTGTCCTGTGGTCTTGAATATCGGATGAGCAAATGAAAATGTTGCGTTGTTGATCCTTCGTTCTTCAAATAGTGCATTATCTGCCAGGGTTTGAAGTAATGCTTCCAGCTAATTTGGAAAGGGATTCAGCGGGAATCCCCTTACCATTCCTGCAAATTGATCCAAGTCGGAGCTGGCGCCACCGTTGAAGTTCAATAAAACTAGAACCAACAAGGAAAACATTTTGTGCATGTATATTGCTATGTGAGTATCTAGTAGTATTCCACATGTAGAGTAGATCTTGCAGAACAACACTCAGTTTGGAGGCAAACTCACGGGAGAGGTGAGTAAATCCATGTTGGGTGGTTTTGTTAGGAAGGTAAATATTGTGTATCTTGTGTAATAGGAAAGTAGTTTAGCATAGTTATCTGCTGCCTTATTCTCTCCTTAATTGTAGAGATAGCTTTCTTGTAGAATAGGAACTCTCTCCTGTAATCTGTATATATCTTTGTTACGTGATTGAATACAATTATCATTCAGCCAAATATCCTCTTTTCAGGTTTGCAGGAGGTTATGATGGCCCGAGTAAACCCAATCGTGCAGAGTTGCGTAGCTATCATACCCAAATTTCTCTTAAACTTCAAAATGGAAACTTCTGCTGGAGATATGTGCATAGAAGTTCTTGTCAAAGCAATGAACAATAATCTATTTGATAATTGAGATTTAAGCCGATGTCCAAACTTCATATCGAAGCTCCTTCTGTCATTTCGATTATCAGCTTGCCTATTGACAATGTCAGATGCAGCGAGAGCTTGGGGAGTCATACCTAAATATATATATGGAAAAAAATTTCAACATTTTCGAACAGAGACACGTTCATGTTGATAAAACTATATACCGTCCTCTTGACAACACTGAAATGATACATGATATATTCATCCACGGCGGAATGATTAGCTATCTTTTGACGCTTGGCCATGGGAACGGTGGCGTTGGTTTTTTTTTTTTTTTTTTAATCATTAGTTATCTCGAAACGACAATCAAACCGAGAATATAAGATGTGAAATCTTGTCTGAGATGGACAATTTCTTTGCCCCATTTGATAATGGAGAATAGGGTTGAAGGATTTTCTGGACTTGAAATTTAGGGATATTCTAGGTTAAGGTTAGGGATTTGTACTAATTTTCAACCAGCAACGTTCTCAATTTTCAAACATGTACGTTAAATTAATAAAACAAAACGCTATGCCTTTGGAGAAACCCTAAAGCCGACCTTCCTTCGACTACGAGATCGTTTCTCATCAGCGGCGCCCTAACGTCTGGCGAACCTTGATTGAGGAAGATACTGGTTAGTGCTTTGCTCTTCTTAGAATTTTGTTTCAAATGTGTGAACTTGACGCTGTGATTTGTCACTACAATGAATTTTGATTCACCTCGGATGATACGCTTACTAGCTTTACTGCAAATAATACTTGAATATGAATATGAGGAATTTGCTTCTTTTTTTTTTTTTTTGAGCTCAAAAGATTACGGTTATGATTGGAAGATTCAAGTGCAATCAATCTAAGAAGTCTCAATACAGGAAGAAGTACAAAGAAAAAGTGCACAAAGTAAGCATGTTAGAGAAGAGCACCAAGCAGTAAACTGCCTAAATCCACGGTATGTCTTCAAGCTCAATGCCGAATCCCGCTCTCTCAATGTCTAGCACGCCTTGTGTCTCGGTTTTGTGCCTCCTTTCCAGCCCTGTTGTCATCTCAAATTTCCCGTATCCTTCGTTGCCCCGGCCCATTCAGCTCCCCAGCAATTCTTGAACTCCCAATAGGGAGGAACAATGCCTTCATCTCTGTTGTAATCAGTCAAAATGACACAATGTCTCATAAAAGAGCCATAGAATCCACACAATAGGCAGAAGTAGGGGATGTCAATATGTTGCTGCAAATAACCCTGTCCTCGGACATGATATACCTATGGTGAGAAAGGCCTGGCCAATACCGCTGTGATCTCGCAAAATAACTCCTCAAACAAATAGGAATCTGCTTCTTCTTAAATTAGTGTTTGCTTTGTTTTTTTAGTTCAATGATATACTGTTAGAATTGAGAACAATAATTTGTATCGTTTGGAGGAATCTGTACTAAACAACATTCTATTGCAATTAGGTAGTCAATCTCTCTTATCTTTTATTTTTGAAATATAGTATTGCTCATTGTTAGTGAATAATCTTGTGCTAATAATGTTAGAGCACACTGTTCACCTTTGTTTTAGCATATAGGATTAGACATTACAATTCTGATTTTGTAATTTTTTTGTTTTAGCATATAGGATTAGATATTACAATTCTGATTTTGCTACATAGGATCACAAATGCAGAATCTCGGGCAAGCAAGACATCTAGACTCTTTCTATCTGATTCTGTGCTATCATTACGTGATATGACTCTACCACCAAAGATATGATTTCCGGGATCAAGCAGCTTAGCCATTTCGAGCGCATAATCTCTGAGTACCCATTGTGTATGCGGACAGCTCAAACATTTGACTGGCTTGCACTAAAAGTGTCCTAATATAAGGCCTCAACTTGGTCATCAATTGACTACTAGGAGTGTCCGCAATGTGAACATATTGCAGAGAATGATCAGATTGGGTTTGGATCTTGAGATATTCTTCGTCGGGTGACATCTCATCAAGGAAAGTGGTATTACCCTGCTGGTGTCCTTGTATTCATCTATTTCTACTCCAAAATATTAAAATATAAAATAAAACCACCGATACCAGTATAAAACATCAAAATTGCCCTGTTTATCCAAGTTGAATCTTCAACATGTTGAACTATCAACATTTTGTAACAAGTTGCCTCTGTCTTCTATGAGCAGTATCACATATGGCATCAAGGCTCGTTTTAAAGATTTTCCTCAGTTTACAGTGCATCATGCTCCCCTGCAAACAAATAGAGTAGCACATAGACTACCTAGTCCTATTGTGGAGTTTAATTGTTTACTCGTGCTCCGGATCTCAATCTGGATGCCCTTATAACAATTTCAATCATAAGTGGTGGATAAAAGTCCTTAACTCGAAAACAAAATAAAATATTACTATGTGACTAAATATTCCTTCTTAACTCGCTAATGACTTGGAGTGAAATTGATGCTCGCTTGGAGGAAGTAAGATCTGTGCTGGAGTTCGAACTAGTGTCGTCGATGTATGTTCGAAAAGAGGGCAACCGTGACAATTATCCCTAGTAAGGTAGTTGTCAACCTACCACCATCCCCTAGTTGAACTCATAAACTCAAATTCAACTATTTTCAGCATTTTGAGGTCATATGCCCTTATTCATGGTAAATAGTATAGCAAGATCCCTGTTACTGGGTTGCATTTAGCTTTCCTGAACCAATTAAAAGATTTAGGCTCTTGCCTATTTTTCGCAACTCTTGTCCATTAGTAATGTTGTCAAACCTCCCTGTTAATAATTCACAACAAGCATTCACCAGAAACCAGGGTACAGGAGGAAAGGGATAAAAATCTTATCATTATTATTATTTATTTATTAAATTGGAGGCAAAATTGGAATTTCAAATCTAAATACTAGATTTGGAGGTCTAAATAGAAGCTCTAAAGTGTAAGAGAATATGTCAAAAATGAAAATGCATTTTCAATCAACTCATTCTCCCAATTAACTTTTAACAAGTCCAACCAACAAGTCACAACATATTTTTGCATCTTAACCTGAGACAAATACAGAATCTGATAACGCTAGACAAAATTACTGATAGATAGTGATAATGTAACATTCATTTATACAGCAGACTACCAATTATAGTGCCGAGTGCAGTCCCAATGATCCAGCCTGAGGCCACCTGACAAACTGCCGTATAATTGCGTATGACTTTGATCTCAGCACTTTGTGCAGCAAGTTCCTGTTGTAAACATATATATTATTAAAAGATTCAATCTCTAAGCCAATGCAAACAAATAAAGCCATTTTTCATCAAGGATAGTAATGGTCCTCACTTGACTTATTTTGTTGAATTTCTCGCCAATCTCATCACTGGTTCAGTAACAAAATTATTAAAGTGAAATCATAAGCCAAAGACACAGTAAACAAATGATTGAAGCCTCTATAACAGATGAGTTCTTCGGATAGAAAAATAGATATACCTGATCATGTTTTGGAAGTCTTTCTGAACCTTATCTGTTTCAAATTCCATCTTTGAAAAACGACGCTTCTAGATATATAGAATAAACAAAGTAATGATTCTTTTTTGGTCCCAGAAAAGAATTCACAGTAGAGAACTAGCCAAAACCATGCCACAATATGTCACTTCAAATATTGCATAAAAAAATAAAAAAAGACAATGCATGCATTAGCACTTAGTAGGCTCTAACATCACCCATAGTATCGTTGATATAGATATGTATAAGAATTCAGGTTACTGCTCATTAAAAAAATTTAATATTTGGATACTTCAACTCTTATGATGGTATCACATCAAATGTACCGCAGACATAGATAGGTCAGGAGTCAGGACTATGTTTCTAGCCATTGAGTACATGGGGTGAGAGTGTTGATTGGTTACAGCCCTAGCACTGATGCGGAGTTTTATAATTGACAACTTTGGATATATAATCTACAAGAACTTGCTCCTCTCCACCCCTTGCAAATTGATTTTGGAATGGATGCACTCATTCCTTAATACATAGCTAGAACTCGTTTCAATTTATTGAACAGAAAGTAAAGAATTCAAATTTGTCTATAGACCATGCTGAGTTGCTGATACACGCACACGCACACACACAGAGTAAATTATGCACAGCCCCAACTGCCAAAAAAAAATTCTATCCTACCTAACAAACTTTGATTTCAAGATTCAGCCAGCATCCAAGAAAATAATAGTAAATGTTCCGCTGTTAGGGATTACTTACTATAATTGGATCTATAAAACTGATCGATTCAGGGTTTAGTCAAATATATAACAAAACTGAGTTAATCTGTGATCATGAGCAACAATGCTCAATGAGATTTAGTCACTTTTTAATATATTTAATCTCAGTAATATTGCATAAAGGACTAAGAAAAGATCACAGAAGACAGAAAAAAGATTATAAGGTTCTAGAGACATGAACAGTACACTAATATATGAGACAAGAAAATACCTATAAAATACTTTAATATACGTTTCAAAAGTGCAGTGAAATGATAGGTCATAATAACACTTCAGAGAATGTGGATTTGAAAACGAGTACCTGCTGCTGACTTGTATTAGGTTTTACTGACTCGGAAATGTGCCTGCAGAAGAACCAATTTTTAGCTGTAGAAGATGTAATAGGGCTTGCCAAAGTCCTGATTGAAGCATTCCCTAGAAATTGCCATGTATTCTTTAAAAGGCATACCTCAATAATTCACTGTGCATCTTCTTCATCTCAACCCGAAGCTTTTCATATTCAGTTTCCATCAATGAAAGAGGATGCTCCTGAACCCAATTTAGGATTAATAGAATATAAAAGAAATGAAGGACTACTAGAAATACTAAACTAAACAATAAGAAGAGCTATGATACTAAAACAACAATACCAACTTTAAAAGATTTTACCAAATCCTAAAACCATAATATGCATATAGGACACTATTCAACTGAAAATCCATCAATACATTAAGAAAAGAAATGCAAGGAATTAATTATTCAATTCATTTGAAGTGGCAGTGCCTTTGAATGAGCATATGCAAGTATAGCATATCAGGCACAGGAAATGGATACCATAAATTTTGGTGCCTTTCAACCAGTATTAAAGTACTGAACATTACTTTAGATCAAACAGAGATTCCACGCGGGAAACTAAATACATCCCAGAAAGAGATGGTATAAAAAGTAAACAAAATAAAGGCAGAAAACTGTTACTCTAGAGAGCTATGAACTAATAATAATACAGCAAGTCAAATTCACAAACATGATGTGGTGATGAGTACCAGAGCATGATTTGCATTTGGAAAAAACTTGCTCCAGAAACTGTCTGCAGTAAAACCCATTGTTAAAGGGTGAACGTGCGCATAGAGGCCTAATTGGAACCCTGATAGAAACAGGCATTTACAAATCGCCATCGATTCCTATAATTTTTGGGAGGCGCGCATTGACTCCAACAGTGAGAAAGTTTTTAAGCTCTTCTCAAACAAAGGTACAAGGGATAGAAAAGCCTAAAGACTATTTTATACCCAATTAATATGAGCCTCCCAAATTGTAGGAAGTGAGAAGAAGCAGTCATCTAAATGCTAGCAACAACACCTCTATGCAGTGCTTATTCTCTGGTAGGAGCACCCGTATTTATGATTTTTGCTGCTATAAGTGTCTGTATAAATCAGATCCTTTAAAGCTATGTTTGTATAAATCAGAAATAGCAGCATCCATGAGTGAAAAGTAATCCGTAGCCTAGAACAACATGCTGGTGTTATTTGAACAGTAATGGTCCAATTTGGGATTTATGGGTAACCCACACTAATAATAAGCAAACCTATGATATAAACCATGGCTCAATTGTGTGCTAAGGCTAATAACCAAGCCAAGTTTAAACACTAGTTCTGAACTCCACCCCTTACAACTTCCCAAAAATTCAGGATATTACATAGTTCTTTTGGTCCATGAAGGAACTCAATAAGCAAAGGTACTGAAACCACAATATGCCGCTCCAAACCAGTCCAGAATCCTAAACCATAATAGAATGCAGAGAATTCATTCAACTCATTTAACGAAAAGGCAATGCACTTAGCTTTTGGGTTTCACATGGTTAACCAAAATCCGCTTTGTTTCAAAATCAACCAGCAGTTATGTGAAAGATAAAACATCATGATCAACAATATGCTAAATGTGATTTTCTCACATCTTTACATGATAGCCATCTTTACATGACTACCACACTCCTTGAGCTATAAAATAGTGACATCATAGTATATTTAATTGATAAAGTAATACTACTCAGTTAAACAAATCAACTAATTAAACTATCTTTTCAAAAAAATGACATGGAGAATTCCGTCAGTACCTGTGAACTTCCAGATTCGGAGCTAGGTTTTGACGACCTTGATCCTCGAAGCCCTTCTTCAGACTACAAATACCGGGAAAAAATTAAGCATCAAAATTAATAGAAGAATGGCTCTGAATAGAAACCCTAGTGAGTGTGAAATGAGTGTGTTTGGCAAGGAAACAAGTGTTGATTAAAGCAAGTACCAGGGCACGAGTTCCATGGAGTTTGGGCTGAGGAAGCTGCTGCTTGCTCAACAAGCCACTGCGATACTTTGAACGAGCGCACAGGCCTGCAAGCTTGAGCACGCACTTCTGCAATGCCATCGTCGATCTCCCAGAGAGAGAGAGAGAGATTTAGTCTGAGCCTTTTGGAAAACGAAGAGACTTAAAAGGAAAATGAAGCGAGCCCTATAATGTTCCTCTGCAACCAGTCTTATTATACAACGGTGCTACCGCGAGTAAGACTAAGCCACGTGGCTCAATTTTATTAACCCTAGAGCGGCAATATGACTTGGCGCTACAAAATGAGCGGGAATCCAACTTTTCTGGCGCCAATCTAACTGAAACACACCCCCACACACACACACACACAGGAAAAAAAAAAAAAAAAAAGGGTCTTAGCTTCAAAATTGAGAGTTTTAAGTTAAATTTTAAGAAAAGTCAGACGACTCAGGATATTCTAATTCACTCAAAATTACTACAATTTTTTTTTTTTTGATCAAATAATAACTTTATTAATAATGAACTGCTTACAACGAGTTTTAGGTGACATCTCTTATACAGAAATGGTCAATAGACTTCACACTGGAACTCTATAATGACTGACTCTAAACTTGCACTACAACAGTATGGCAAAGACAACAAACGCAGGAGCAGTGAATCTTTGACAGCTCACCTCTTGTCCAGCCAATAAGAACTCTAAACTGGACAACTCACTTGTGTCAACACTAACTCACCAACCAGAGTCCTCCTGACTAGCTTTTGATCGACCAAGCCAACACTCGTTGTGACCTAAACCCGACCAACAGAATTCCCGGACATTCGGACCTGGGACTAAAATAAACCCCAACTTTTCCGGCACCACCAAATTGTCAACACTATCAACCCACAACTGCCCCAACTCGCCATCGCCGCCGACCCAAAACCAGACAGGAACTACCCACTAGAAGGCCATTAATGCTCGTCTATGGCACAGCCAGACTTTTTTGCTGACCCAAAACCAGATAGGTAGGACCCACTAGAAGGCCGAAGCGAAGATTGTCTCTGCCACATCTTGTAGTACACACGACCCGACAGCTAACACCTAACACAACTGGAAACAACAGCTAATACCACACACCAAACCTTGGTTGTGCCTTATTACCAACAAAACAAAAACAAAAATAAAACCCAACCCTAAACCCTAAAAAGACTGAAAACAAAAAACCAAATAATCCAGGCCCAAAATGCATCCGGCCCACGTTGAAGTAATTGGTTGCAGACGTAGTGACCCAACCATCTCGTCAGCGCACCACCGTCTCCTACCTTCCGCCAGCAAGCCACGCCGTCCTTCCTTAGGTCGAAAATGAAGCACTCAACCCAGATCGGTATCAACCGATCCGATCTAGACACAATACACTTGAAAGGGAAGACCAATAGTCACCAGCTGAGCCAGGCCCAACCTCACCATGCCCACCGCCGGCAGACCACCAATTGCGTCGTCCGTCCATTGTCGCCGGACCAACATCATCGTCATTCCGACATCCCCGCCGCGCCAAAGGTAAGCGCCGCCTCCTCCAAGCAAATCGATTCCCAAATTGGATCCGTGAAACGCACTCCAGATGGGATCAGTACGATCCGATCCAATCCACGCCGCCACAGATCCAACCTCGCCCGGCAACCTCCGAACCTGCATCTCCACACTGTTTCGTCGACGATCCCAGCGAGGCAGCAACCCAAACACAGCTACCAACTCAATCTTCCCTTTCCAGCTAGCCACCGTGATCCCCTCGAACCCGGCCTCTCACCAGACCCACACGGAGTCGACAAAACCCGTCCGATGACGGCGACAGGGCTCGCCGCCAGACAGGAAGGAGGAGCTCTCAAAATTTCTCTCTCAGCGCTAGGGTTTTTGCTACTCTCCTTTATGAGATTTCTGAAGTTAAATTACTACAATTTAATATGTAACAATGTTTATTCAACATTTTCTTTTAAACTATAGTAGATAATCGATCAAATAAACGTATGCAAAAGTTTCATTTAAAATTTCCAAATTATTCTCTTAATTTCCATCATTTTTCTCGAATTTTTACCGATATCGATATTTCCGTTGAAATTTTCAATTTTTGAACTATCGATATATCCTTGATATTCGATATTTTAGTCCTTGGGTAGCTCACTCAGCCAAAAAATTATAAAATAAAATAAACGCCTGCTGTCAAGTCTGATCAACTTGAAAACCTACTTTATGGGTTTTCATGGTGTCTCGTTCACCAACAACTTACTAAGTTTTGAACTTTGAGCATCAAGATTCAACGAGATTATCTGCAAATTAATAGGTTGAGTCCTTATTAAAACTCACATTCATCCAATCGAGACTCAATGAGGTTTCAACGAAAACCTCGAGTCTCAAATAGAGATTTGCTTCTTGGCATGGCACTAGTATTAGTATCACTTAGCATGCCAAGTAAAATCATTTTTTTTCATAGAGTGACGTAGCCTAGCTACTTGAGCTCAGACCCATCAATACAAAATATCAATGTGTAGAGTTCGAAATCAAGATTAGAAAACCTAATTATTATTAGGGCTGTCAATAAGTCGTGTCGGGTCAAAGTATTTATTGTGTCACAAAAGACAAACCCCCAACCCATTTAATAATCGTGTTGAAAATTTAAACTCAAACCCAACCTATTTATTAAACGGGTTACCCATTTCCAACCCGCTTAACCCATTTAATAAATAAGTCGTGTGTGTTGGACAAAATTACTCATTTGAGAGTTAACATTGCAACCCATTTAACTAAAAAAAATGCATAAATTGATTAAATTCACTAAAAACTCCACAAGACGAAGAATATAAATAATTCTATAGTAAAATATTTTTTCTTACGTCCCTGTATCTCAATTTACCTGTTTACTAGTCATTTGAACAGTAAACGACAATTATTTTCACTTTTTACTTTGTTTCGATACTTTTAGTGGCCATAAAAGTTGACTTTTTGTTCTGATCAGTTTTTTAGAAAACTTCCTTCATGAAAGTCGTAGAGGACGTTAAACCAAGTCCGTGGACATATGGTAGGTAAAAATCAGAGTTCTTATGTGAAAGTTATAAGCGAAAGACGTAAGTTACTGTTTGGGGTAATTTAGTATAAATATGAGAAGTTACTGTAGTCACTCGGTAACTTTCTCTCTCTCTCTCTCTCTCTCTCTCTCTCTCTCTCTCTCTCTCTCTCTCTCTCTCTCTCTCTCTCTCTCTTTCTCTCCTCTGCACTCTCCGTCTCTCCGCTGTATCTCCGCCCTCCGGCCACCTGACGGCGTGCCACCGAGCTTGTTAGACGCGGCTTCTCCTCCTGGACACGCCTGCGGTGGTAGCTCACGGAGTTTTGGCCGGAAAAAGGCGAACCAAGGCCGATGTAAACACGAAAATCCTGCAATGAATGAAAGAAGGACACGTGTACAAAATAATATATTTTTTATTAATGAATTTGAGGGTTACAATCTCTGTAGATGCTCTTTCACAAGAATCTCTTCTGATTCAATCTCCAACGTTGATTTGATCTAAGGGTGGCGAGCACTTGATCTTGAATCGAACGGTTGTAGTGTGAATTTCTTGCTATGTTGACGATTTGAGGAAGACGATTGACCAAGGGCTGTAGAAGCTTGATCTTGATCGAATTTAGGCCACGAGTGGTGTCACTTGTTGAGCGTTCTTCGGCTTTGGTAGGGGACGAACCAGCACGTGTGTTTGGTGCTTGTTGATTCTCCACGAGCGTGATGAAGAACTTGGCAGAAGCTTTGCTTTGTTGACGATTTGAAGACGACGAATGATCAAGGGCTGCAGAGGCTTGATCTTGATTAGATTTGAACCACGAGCAGTGTCACATGGCGAGTATGGCTTTGATGGCAGATGAATCGGCACGTTTGCTTGGTGCTTGTTGATTTTCCGCGAGTTTAACAACTTCCAAGCTTGCAGGTGATTTCCCTTGTTTGTCTGAAGTGGTGAGATGAAGAGACCGACTATTTGGCAGCTTGATGGTTCTTCACGAGCTTGGGAGACTTATGAGCCTTGGAGAGGTTTCTTCCGTCTGCTTGCGTCCCTCTGTTTGTCGTCGTCTCCCATCTTGATTTGAGAGGGGGTATTTATAGTGTTGTCGCCTCCCTCAATTTGCAATGCATTGATGACATAGCATTAATCACATTCCGTAATTATGTAATTAAATCAATCAGTTTTAATTGATTGATTTAATTACCTTTTATTTAAGGAATATGTCAATCAATTTCAATTTGATTTAATGCCCGATTTCAATCAGAATTAAACAATTTAATCTAACTGATATTTGAATTTAATACTTGATTCCAATCAGAATTAAACAATTTAATTTGATTGATATTTGAATTTAATACTTTATTTCAATCAGAATTAAACAATTTAATCTGATCGATATTTGTATTTGATGCTTGATTTTCATCGAGATCAATCAGTTTAATACGATTGATCCACTTTAAATGTTTAACTCGAGCAACAATCAATCAGCGATAAATTGACGCTTCCACAATTGATGCTTCCGCGTCATCCAATTGATGGATCACTCGTGTTTTGACATGTGTCATCCTCGAAGCTCACATAATTTTGGTGACGTATGAACCACGTGTACCTTTTGTAGGACCCATGTGCCAACTAAGCTTGTTTAGTCAAAATTTCAAACATTGACCGATTTATTTAATGAATTTTATTTTCATTAAATTTCTTTTGTCTACAGCCGATAAGTTTATTGTTGCAGAAAAAGGTCAACACCGGTTCCTCCCAAATCCGGCCACCTCCGGCGACGAAACCAATGTTCATAGAGGCGCCTTGAGACACACTTGAAGGTCCCCAAACCTCTTAAAGCTAATCAATGTGTGGAGGAAGAATCGAAGGTTTGAATTTTGTTCTTCACTGTAGCAAATCGGGGCTTTACTGTTGAGCTTGATTTTCAGCCATTCTAGATGTTTTTTTGACTTTGTTGTAGTTGAGAAAAGTTTTGGGCTTGTTGAGAAGATGGTGTTGCTGAAATTTGGTGACCAGAGGTGAAGTTGGCCGGCAGTGCGTGGGCTGGACGTGATGTTGGCTGGCAGTGCGTGGGCTGGAGGTGATGTTGGCCGGCATTAGGAGAAGTCTGTTATCGATTGTTGGTGGCGCATAGAGGCGTGTAGGGCAGGATCTTGGCTTCTGTTTTTAGCTAGATAAATTACTTGTGTGTTGTAGAACTTGTAAATGTGATTTTGGTGGGAATTGGAGAAGTCTGTTATCGATTGTGAATTTCTGAAATTTGGAGTTTCGGATGTCGATTTATGGGAATCCGACCTTCGGGTTTCCCTTATTTTCTGCTATGGAATATTGTAATCGACAGATTAATATTAGTGGTGAAGTTTGGGTTGAATACAGAAAGGAATGGAGATATTGGTTTACGAGGGGTTTTCAGGTTTCGTTTTAGATTCATATTTAATTGTAGAATTGTTGTTTACGGAATATAATTTTGTACAGGACGAGGTACCGACCCATCGCTCGACGAGGATCCATACGCATGGTCACGTTAGCTGTATATTGTGAGTGGATCTTTGATTTTAAATGATGCATGCAAATATATTATGAATTATTCATTTATTCATTTATCGTTTTAATTATCGAGCATATATTTTGATCTCGGATTATAAATTAATTTCGGAAATGAATTGGTTTCGGATTTTAATTCGGTTTATTGATTGGATTTCCATCATGATTTTTGAATATGAGTTTGCGATGCTCGGATTTGGATTTATGATTTATGTTGAATTTTGACGATTTATTTTCCGAGGTGATTCTGAAATTATATTTATTATTATTTCTCGCATATTGGTTTATGAATTCGAGAATATTTTGGCGTTTTTGGGAAAGCCTTACTGATTTTCGATTTTCGTGGATTTTAACCCACCATACCTAGGTCGTTTTATTTTATTGCTAGCTAGCCTATTAGTACTCCTCCCCGCTTACTATGTGTTTGCGGCTGAGTTGAGCAAAACCTGGGAGGTTCTAGAGCCTGGGAGGCTCCCTTACTTGTATGGTGATAACTCCTTCCCCATACTCTACTGTTAATTTGACTAGCGGGGCTAGTCCGATGTCTCTTAACCAGAGGGGCCGGTATATTTTCACGAGTTTTCGAGCTTAAAAAAATGTGTTTTAAATGTTGCATGTAGTGGATTTTTAAAGGAATAAATGTGGGAAAGTATAAAATCTCTTTTCTTTTCAATTACTTATTTTTGTCCACTCACGCTAACGTTTTTATCTACTTTCCTGGGCCCTTCGGTTTCAAATGCCCAGTCTGCAGAGTAGCTAGTTCGACATAGTAGGATTTGGGGCATAGCATATGCTGTTGTTGTATTCCTTATTGTAGGTTATTTATTGAACCTACGTGTATCTTGATTTCTTTTTAGTCTTTTAGATTGCTCTGATAACCTGTGGGACAAATGTTGTAAAGTTTGGGAGTTACACTTGTGTATTTGGATTATGTTGTATTGTTGGATTTCAGTTGTTTATTGTAGAGTTGTTGTGATTTGGAGAGCAGGGTGACTCCAGAAGAATAAGGATGATTTAGTAGAAGTGTGAATGTGTTTCTACAGGTTTTGGGTAGTCCATTTTTAGGGGTGTCTCTGCTAAATTTTTGGTAGAGTTATTCCTAAGGTGGGCCCCACAGGGCCACCTCGGATTTCAGGGTGAAATTCGGGGCGAGTATTGTCATTTTTTCACCGGCCAGCAAAAAGCCTAGAAAACTCTAAACCCTAAAGCTTTTCATAAGGATGTTGTCATGCTTTTCAGTGACATTCATGGCTACAATTAGATCATGAAACCTTGTGATACGTCCTACAGTAACATCAATACGATAGTTCTTAGCAACCATCAATGTAGAGACGAGGAAGGTAGAGAGAGTCCTCTCGATCATTATCGCATCTGTGATCTCTTTGCCACATAATTCCATCAAGAACAATCAAGAATTTCATCTGTGATGCGAAGTGCTTCTGAGTTGTAATCAAGAACAATCTTGAAATCATAGAAGCAGAGATTATGTCATCTCACTTCAAAGTCAGGAAGCAGGGAGTCACAGACATTCCCAAAACGTTCTTCGAGTGAGACCCACAGGCTTCTGGGGTGTTCTTCATTCAAGTAGTCGTATTGAAGAGAACCATACATATAACGAGTCAATAGGATGATGGTTTTTGCCTTATTAGCCTCCAAGGCTTGCTCTTCTGCTACAGTGAGCACGTTCTGGGAGGGCTCAAGGATCGTTGATATAATTCCTTGACCCTTGAGATACTGGTGGACATCACGAACCCACTTGTGATATTCAGAGCCAGTTGTCCCCAATTGAGCAAAGTCCAGTTTGTTCAGGTTACTCATCCTGAAAAAAGAACAAGAAAAAAGGGTTAGTTTCAAAGCAAAGAGGCTACCACAAAAACAAAAGGAATTTTTTAGTGTAATTGCTCCCAAGAAATTCGATTCCAAGAGATCTTGGATTTGATCAATACAATGATGTATGTGGTTGATCGTAAAGTCTCAACAAAATATAAGCTTGGAGATCTCAACAAACTCTAAGTTTGGAGATAGCACGAACTCCTATAATTTGACTTAGTCTTCTTGCAAAAGAAGTGGGACATAGAAGAAGGGAGGTTGAAAGTCCCCAAGAAAAGAAGAGAATGAAAATTACTCAAAAGCGGAAACTTTTATAAAAATTTACCTTGAATTGGAGTCGCCTGAAAAATCCTTGCCGGAGGCCGTCTGGTCGCTGGTAGCCGTCGCTGGCCGGGCGGTGCTGGGGCGTGGTCGGAAGCTTCTGGCAGAGGCTAGGTAGGGGCAGCTGGCCGCTGTGCATGCAGGCTGGTGCGGGGCTGCTGGGCGAGCGAGGCTAGCTGACGGTGCAAGGGCGCGCAGACACAGGGGCATGCGAGGCTAGCTGGTGAGGCTAGCAGCAGGCGGGGTAAGGCTAACCCGGAAAGGCTAGCGAGGCAGGACGTGGGCAGGGCTGCAGGCGCTAGCGAGGCTAGCTGACGGGCACAGAGGGGCACTGGGGTCGCGTTGGTGCTGCACGAGGGGAGGCTAGGCGCTAGCGAGGCTAACCAACATAAATTTTTTTTCTTTTCTTTTCTAGGGTTTGGATTCTTGGTTTCAGGGCTTCGTGCTAATAACGTGTTTTAGGGAATCAGAATATGGGAGAGAATTATCTGTACTTTAATTGATAATAGGAATCTCTTTATATATAGGATTACAAGCAAAGAATCAGAGTTTTACAAGGAAACATAATCGTATAATGATTATGATATCTAAGAAGATATCTGTAAGACTAGCCCTATTACAACTTGGACAAGTAACTAGAGTTTAGGCCACACACATAAACTAGATGTCCTTAAACAATAAATCATTTCAAAACAATAAATAAGTAAAAAGTGATGATTCGTTAAATTCACATATCAACAATGGTTTGAGTTAAAAATCATCGAAATTTGGGTGCAGTTTGCTTCTATTGAAAAAGTTTGTAGAGCTCAATACTATTTGATTTAGTGACATAAGTCTTCTTTTTGTAAGCGGGAAGTCGTGAGTTCGACTCACAAAACACTAGTTGTTGATTTGATTAAAAAAAGATTTGATTAAAAAAAAAGTATAAATTTAGAGAAGAGCTTTGGGCCATCGCACCTAAGTGATCAAATCAAAACCACCGCATCCCATGTAACTAGGTCACTCTAATATCATGCTCGATTAAAAAGCCCTCGCCAATAAGTTTTGACGCGAGAGCATTAAGTGCGCCCGGAGACTTCAATTAATCTCTGTTATCTTCAAAACCCATTCTAATATTAGAAGCATTTTCTCCGTAAGATGAAAAAGAACAAAGCACAGTAGTATGACACTTTGACCTCAAAATTACTGATAAGCCATCATATCCTTCATATGTAGGCAGTTGGACAAATTAATAACCTAGTCTAAGAAAATAAACAATCTAGTCGAAGGTTGACAGAAAGTGACTGCAGATTCTAGTAACCATTTGTTCATAGTTCTCATATATTTCCACTTTACCTATCCAACATAGCAAAAGAGAACAGAAACTAGGCCAAATGGAATTGCATTTTCTTGGAACTGTGACTATCTTATATTTTCATTCAACTTCCTAATTGTTCTACCAGCAAACTATCATAAAAGAACATTCGAGTGCTTTAGCCTTTGATGACCACAATAGCTATAACCTATAACAATATACTTGTTCTAGCATCGTACTGTTATCAAAAGAATGACCATAGAAATGCTCTGTAACCTTTGATGACCATAGTAGCTCAATTCATCATAATACGAAGCACAGCAATACCAACTGCTGTCATGGAGACAAGGGTTCCTATGCAGTATTTAATCACTTCATATTTTCCCGTTTCAACCAGGGCTTTTACTGCTTGAATTTCCTGTAAACAAAGTTCAAAATAATTAGCCCTATGAGCAAATACGCATGAAACTAAACAATAGATAGGTGCAGTAATGGTGGTTACTCGATCAAGTTTGTTTGTCAGATTGGCTGTTTCTGCATTCTGATTGTTAAACTCATCACGCATGCGGCTGGAATAAGCAAAAATAAGGTATTTAAACCGAAGGACTGAGTCAGACCAAAAAGAACAGAAAAAATTGAAGGACTGGGGCATCAGTAATAATTACAATGATACCAAGGACTACATATACAACTGCAGATGACAAGTATAATAATGCAGCCAAAAAACAAGGGCTGCTTACCCTTTTTCAAGATTTAAATCCAAGCGTGACCCAGCTGCAACCTTGTCCAACTCATACCTGTTTCAAGAAACCAAATATATTGAACCAAGAACATAACTAAATTAATGAATAAGTAGAGGAATCTCCAAACAGTAGAAGCCACACACAAGACATACCTCAGTTCACTGCGCATCTTGTCTATGATACTCTGAAGCTTTTCTGTTTCACGTGTCAACATGGAAAAATGATGTTCCTACATGCAACCCAGGATTGATCAGAATCCACAAAGTGATAACTCTGGTCCCATATGAATTGACTATTAAGAGTATAATCCTTAAACCATGATATGTGGTTCTACACAGTTAAAAAAGCCACATTATGTGGTTCAACAGAATTCTATAAAAAAAAACGTGCATTTAGGACTCGGTTTTACCACACAGATATAAATACATTAAGGTAGTGCAACAAGTTCATCAGAGGATACTGTACTTGTTCTCAAGTATAGCAATATCAGGACATTATCATACAGTCCAAGTCTAGCATCCCTCTAACAAGTGATGCTAAAATGGATAACATGAACTGAAATGCTTTGCAAACCGGACTTACTACTGAAGAATAATTGATTTTTATTTTTTTTTACAACAGTTCTGTAGATCAAACTCAAACTGCAAGAAGAAGCTAAATAAAATGTTTGGCCTAATTCTACTACAATTTTAGTCTAGAAAGTGACTATTAAGCAGCATCCTACTATTAAAAGTTGACGTGAAAGTTGTAAATAGAATTAAAAATTTAATGGCATCCAACTGTTCCCTATCTCACCGTTTATTAACTTTTCACTGCTCTCATTCATCCATTTAACACACATAATTTTCGTATCATTAAATACATGTTGCATCGACAAGCATTTCATACTCTTGAAGAAGCCCTTGAATTTTATAGTTTTTCAGCCTTACTGCAATTGAACTTTGCAAGAATACTATTCAATTTAAAGTTGGAAATCACTGGCAAGGGGTTAGATGGCCAAGGGCATCTGCGGACCCGGGTTCAAAACTGGGGCCTCCTACCAAACCCTACAGTCATTAGGAGGCAGGAAATTGTTTCAAACAGCTAGGTAGGTACTGTGAGGAGGTTCGAACCCGACCACATGGGAGCAAGCCATGGGCTTGATCGTTCCTGCTAACCCCTCGTTGGTCCTATATCGTTTTGACAAAGTCAGTTACATGTCATACTATTGTTCTGCATTTTATGTTTATTTGTGAAGCCAAAACTCTGTATTGCAACAGACTACGCAGAATGATACACTTTCTTTCTTACCCCTGGTCATCTATTTGATTGTAACACGTTGCCTCATACATAACAATTCTAGTATATGAATTTTCTTCAATACAGGTTTGGAAGGAAGCAAAGCCTTTCACAGATTCAACAGATAATCTAGTGATCTAAAAAATCACATCCATTGTTAAAAGGACTGGTTTACAAGAAAATCATGATTCTCTATTGTAAAAATGGCACTAATTAGTTCATGGTAAATTCAAACGGTTCAAACTTGATAGAAATCATGTACTTCAGGCCAAGATACAGCTATGAAAAGAATGCCTGCTATAAAGAAACAAGATGGAAAAGGAATGGAACCTGTAAACTCTTTACTTCGGCTTCAAACTTGGACAGTTTCGCTTCTTGCAGCATCACAGTCTGCAATTTGAGAAAGAAAAAAATCATCAAAACAAAACACAAATTGCAATCTCAGTCCATCAAAATACGCAAGCAACCAAAAATTTCAGTGAAGCAAATCGTCGAACAGCTGGCGGGCATGGCATTACCCTCTGCAATTGGTGCACATTCTCCAAGCTATCAGTGGAAACTCCGGTGATGGCAGACGTGATTGCCTCGGCATGGTCCGTCGGCACGCCTTTGGCCTCCAAGCCCCTCACCAGAGCTAAAGTGTCCACCGGATAGGCTCGGTTTCCGCCGGACTTGACTAGCTCCGAGGCGCGGGTGACGACTCCGTTAGTGGAAACCGACGACGACGAGTAGAGGCCTCGCCGGAGAAGAAAGGCAGAATCGGCGGCGGACTTGAGGACGTGCTTACAGAGAGCCATGGGAATATGGGGGATAGGATAGTGACACTAAATTTCAAATTGGGAAAATGAGAGGGGGCACACTTGTTTTAACTATCAGGCTTCTTCTCTCTGCTACCGTCCGGCTCTTGCACAAAAAGCCTATTCGACCAATAAGGTCCCAAGTCGCAACCCTTTTTTTTTTTTAATTGGAGGAGGATAGCGTTAGAAAATTAGCAACACACACATTCTTCGGGAGTATCTCAGCAGAGCCGGATTAATCCCTTCCAAACGTCATGGGGCATTAAGCACCCATTAACTGGCCACCAAGGCCTCATGGGGATTCGAAAGCCAGACCTGTGGATTCCAGACTGGGACCTTCTACCACCCCACTATCCCTAGTGGTTGTCGCAACCCTATTTGAATTGGTTTTTTTTTTTTTGTATATATATATATATATTTTTTAACACAGGGTAATAAGGTAACTGATTCAAATGGGATCGAAATGAAAATTTTGATTTCATCAACTTCAAATGCAATCTCTAGAATGCACCACCTCAATGGTAGAAGAGGTCGTAGGAAATTATTATGAGAATCATTAGCACGAGTCTAACAAGCAAAACTAGATCTGAGCAATCCCTGAACAAATGCACACAAATTTCAGCTTGGTCCTCACAAAGAATCAAAGTATGGGGCACCCCCACCTGCTTACAATCAAAGTATCACAAGTTGGCAAAAAATTACAACAAGCTTTCTACACACAAAGCTTTACTTTCCCTTAATGACTTCCAGAGACACTGATTTGGCTGGGAATTCGATGAACTTGAGGAGGCGCGCTAAGTTAGGAATAACAAATCTAGCATGCATGCCGAACTTGAAGAATTTTTGTTACAAATATATGTGTTTTTGCATAGGAGGTGCTACCTCAAATAAGAGTTATCTAAGTAGGAGACTAAAATACTTTTTATTGGCTGAACTTGATGAATTTTTGTTACAAACATACATAACTAATAGGCTGCATGATATTGGTGTTCATATTCATCTGCTCTAGTGACATAGGTCTCTCATTTATAATTAAGTAGGTAGTTTTCAAGTTTGACTCAACAATTAGTTGTTATATAATCAATTTTATTTTTTTGACAAAAATAACAAGATAATAAAAATGAGGAACTATGGTCACTTTATTCAGAAGAACAAAATATTGTAGTTATATAAAATTCAAACTTGAAAGCAAGCCACCTAAATGAGAGTGCGGCTTCAATCCGACGGAAAAAGTAATTCCTTCAAAATGGGAAGGGCGGAAAAGGGATATTATGAACAGTAAGGATTTGTTATGTCATAAAACTCGCAGTCACATCTAACATATGAGAAGAAAACAAGGCACCTGATAAGCAGAAGCCTTGCTCTCCCATTTAACATCATATAAAGATGATGATACAGCTGGGAGACACTAGCTCGTACTGGCCCTTTCTCAACAAAAATAAATAAATACTAATAGGGCTAGGAGATACTATTCTATAAATAAAGTCGACAATGCATGACTGCTGCTAATACAACTTAGTTGCATATTTATTTCAAGTTAATATTAGTCATCGGCACTCTCATTTAGGTGGGTTAACACACACATATATGTGGGTTAACACATATACACACACAAATAGTCAGCTAATTAATAATATATAACTAAGATGGAGTTGCAGTTTGAGGGAGAAGGACTGCAGCCGGTGAGCCCTCTCGGTCAGTACTTCACTAGCTCTGTGTTATCGGTATCGAATCTTGGTGTTTTGGAAACTGAGGTTCCAATCGATGAGCTTCCAGCTATGTCGTTGCTTCAAAATGTGTTCCTCCCCATCAGCCCACGGTTCTCCTCGATCATGGTATTCTGTCTCTTCTCTCTTCTCTCTTCTCTCTTCTCTCACTCCCACTCTCATTCTCACTCTCGCTCTCTTACCTGTTTTTGTTAAAATATTTTAAGAATCAGCTAAGAGCATGTTGTCATAATTAGATAATTACAAAAGTGACTCGTTTTAATTTTAAAGGAAAAAAGTAACACTAAATTTTGTCCATGTATTGAAAGGAAATTAATAGTTATGAAATAGTCCGTCATTCATGCATGATTCTTTGAAAATTAACAGGTTGAGAGAAGGGGAAAGAAGCAGTGGAAAAGGGTTGAAGTGAAGCTTGAAGACCATGTTAACATCCCTATTTTCCCTTCTGGCCTATCGCCTGCATCATACGATAAGTATCTTGATGACTACATATCAAAGTTAGCAATGGAAAGACTTCCACAACACAAACCTCTCTGGGAAATTCACATTATCAAGTACCCAACTACCAATGCAGCCGGCACTGTAATATTCAAGCTTCACCAAGCGCTTGGTGATGGCTTCTCTCTCATGGGTGCTCTTCTCTCTTGTTTACAACGATCTGACAATCCTTCTCTTCCCCTAACCTTCCCGTCAAGAAGGAGGTCGCAGCCATGGAAGAGTGAAAATTTTGTGACTAAAGTTTTTTCTTCTGTCTTCAACACCATATCGGATTTTTTAAATAGCAACTTGGAGGAAGATGATCAACACCAATCAGATCGGGGAATGATGGAATTGAGTTCAAGCCAATTGCAGTATCAACTATGACGATTTCCCTTGATAGAATCAAACTAATCAAGAGCAGGCTCGGAGTGGTAAGATCAAGTTGTCAATTACGTACCTATATATTTTTAAGGAGTCTTTTGTATATCAAGTCGATTTGGAATGAGTTAATGTTGGTTATTTATTCAAGAGTATGCTTAATTGGAGTGGCATAATTAAGATTAATCAACTACTAAGATTTTGTTTGAAGACTTTAAGCTCATCAATTTGCAAATTTTATTTTAAATATAAGCACTAGGAATTAGCTTAAGCAGTGAGGGAATGGTGTGGATCAATTAGACCGCATCATGGGTTTAACGGAAAAACTGTTGTTTGAATTAACTTGATCATTATTCATGATGTTAATTAATTTAATTTACTTATTTAATTTGAATTTTATCAATGATTAATAGACGATAAATGACGTTCTTACCGCGATGATCTTCCTTGGCACTCGACTATACATCCAAGAGACGAACAAAAGTTTAAGCAAAGCAAGAGGCACAGCAATTGTATTGCTCAACACAAGGATGACGGGGAATTACACCTCAGTTCAGGAGATGATCAAACCTAATAGCAAGTTGCCATGGGGGAACCATTTGTCACTGTTGCATGTACCAATACCCAAGTTGTTAACGAATAGTGAAGAACAATTTTCAGATAATGCGCTTGACTTTGTCTGGAAGGTACAGAAAATTATAAGGAGCAAAAGACATTCTTTGGGTATTCATCTCACTGCTGGGTTCTTGGAGATTCTCAACAAATTTGGAGGCCATGAGGTATGTAAGTTTGTGAAAGGCGCAGATGCTATATATGTTCTTTTAGCACTAAGTTCAGATAATATATATGACTGGTGAAATATGATGTGTGCATGTGACCAAAATACAGCTTTAGTAAATAGTAATGGCCAGTTCTTAACATATCTGATCTTCACATCTGAGAAATGAAAGCTATATATGCAGATTTTACGAAATTCTAGATCTGAGGTCCACACTTCGAATTCCCTCCCCGAAGCTAAAAAAAGTCGTGCCTGTTGGCACTGATGCCTCAACTGTTTGCTTGGCCTCTGGCTAGGGCTATCCCTTTGTAGTTTTTTCTTTTCTTTCCTTTTTTTGGACGGAAAAGGAATTTACTATTTAGAGCTCTTATATTTCATCAAAGTACTTCCAGAATTTTGTAGCATCGATCCCACAAAGTACTTTCAAATCACCGTGTGTTTTGTTTGTTGGTAACATTTTGGTACTGGCTGGGTGCAGGCAGCAGCAAGATACATCCGTAACACATTGAAGAAGTCGAGCATGATAATTTCCAATATGATTGGACCGGTGGAACAAATGTCTTTGGCAAATCATCCAGTTAAAGGCTTATACTTTTTGGTCCTTGGTTCACCTGAGGTATGTCATAATCTCAAACCTTGTACATAATGAGGTCTTAAACAAAATCGGCGTACTAGGCAATATTCGTATTGGTACACTGTATTTTGATTTTTTCACTATGATTTCCTTTTCAGGGCCTTGATGTAACAATAGTAAGTTATATGGGAAAGGTGAGGATTGCCTTCAAGATGGAAAAGGGTCTTATTGATCCACCAAAGTTCAAGTCATGCATGGAAAAGTCTTTTGAGATGATACTCGAAGCCTCGGAGAAAACTGCTGTGCAGAAGAATTAATGGATTCAGCGAACTAGCATGCTTAAAATATATTAGTCTTCTTCATACATGCTCTACATGTGTAATAAAAAAAAAAGGGTTATTATCACAAATGGTACCTGAACTATATCTCAATCTTATCGATGGTACCTAAACTTCAATTTTGATCACAACCAGTACCCGAACTTTTCGATTTCATTTTAAATGGTACCTAAGGCCACATTCGGTCACTATTCCGGCCAAAAAAGCCAAATCTAAAATATAAAAAAATTTAAAAAAAGTTCAAGGCAAGTCTATTACCAAAAAAATCATCACTATATATGATTGCAACCCTTGAAATCATCAAAGATCATCACTATGATTGCCTTTACATGCCATTTTTAGTTGGAATAGTGACTGGAGGTGGCTCTAGGTACCATTTAAAATGAAATCGAAAAGTTCAGGTACTGGTTGTGATCAAAATTGAAGTTCAGGTACCATCGATAAAATTGAGGTATAGTTCAGGTACCATTTGTGATAATAACCCAAAAAAAAAAATAAAAAAAAAAATGAAATAAGACAGTTATTACAGAGAGAAAATAGTGGGAGGGATCATTTCCTTTTAATTTTCGGAAAATTCTACAATGTGTTAACGTATGACATGCATACAATTGCCTTAAAAGTGGTAAAATGAATCCTCAAAATAGTAATATTAATCCTCAAAGTGGTAACATGAGTCCTTAAAGTGATAAATTTTCTTAGTTACCACATGAGTCCTCAAAATAGTAATATTAGTCCTCAAAGTGGTAACATGAGTCCTTAAAGTGGTAAATTTTCTTAGTTTACCATATGAGTCCTCAAAATAGTAATATTAGTCCTCAAAGTGGTAACATGAGTCCTTAAAGTGGTAAAAATAGTTGATGTATGAGAAATGTTAACATACCATAGTTTTACCCTTAATTTTCTTAATAAAAATCTATTTTATAATTGTCATATTTACCTTTGTGATTAGATTTATTCTCAAAGCTTTTTAATATTTCAGGATTAAATCTGTCAAAATTTTTAGTTTTGGCTAATAAAACATCTTCTCTTAATATTAGTATAGATTAACGCACTTTATCTTATGTATTATATGTGTGGTTGAGCTAAGAGGACTTGGAAATATAAATAAAAAGTTATGTATTTTTGTTACGGGCAAAGTTTTCGTGGCAACCATGTATGTTAATGCTCTTTTTATTATTAGGGTTTTACGTAAGGTTGCAGCTATTGTCATCCTACGAAATATTTTGTTCACCCTACACTAATTTTAGCTATGTTAATCTTAATTTTACCTTGACAAAATTATAATTAGAAAAAATGAAAAACTAATTGAAATCACATCCACTGGCAACTCCACCATACAAATAGATAGATGACTATGCTAGAAAATATTTCATCAACTCCATCAAATGTCTCTTGGTGTCTCTTTGCCTCTTTTATAATTACTTATATTCCTTTCAAAATAATTATCTATATTTGATTGACTTGCACCAGATTAACGACAACGGATCGAAGATCACCCTAATCAACCTAGTGTGCAATTTTGATGGAAAGACAAACACAGATTGAATAGAAAATTGGGTGCTCTCTTTTTCGTCTCCCTCTTTGGCAGGAACCCGACCTGGACTTCTTGTTTTTCGCTGATTTGCTTTAGCGCCTGTCCCTTGCTTCGAAGCTATTGTGGAGGATGGCTGTGTGCAGCCTGCTTTGGTTTAATTACTTGGACTGAACGCAATGATACGCCAAAAGTAGCACTCAACTTAACCCTACAAAATATAGTTGTTAGTATAGAATAAGTATGGATCGTTCAAGCCGGGGATTGAGGGTACACAAGTAATCACGTAATAAATAAAGAATCAAAGTATAGGTATAAGTATATGAAAACAATAAAAAGAATATATAAGAACAAGAAATCATAAACATGGGGGATTTAGGTTTTGTAACGCAGAGATTAAAATAAAACAATTTAGATTTTAAGTTTGTAAACAAGGGTGAATGGAATAATGCTAGGAACACTCGTTATCCGCCACTAATTACGTTTCTAGTCAAGTTATAATCTCTTAGATCCTTTACTATATCGTGAGGAGTTTCAACCGGCACACTACACTCGTAGCGAGATATAAACCACCATTTGCATTTCCAGTTACTACTTAAGCAAGACGTAGTGCCACTACCAAGCCTTTTAAACATGCAATCAAGGTATAGTAGCTATCCTGTCAACAACATATTTAAAGCATTAGAAACATGTGAAAGTTTGGTTAAAAATCAAATCAATCAAAGTACAAGTAACTTGTCTAATCAAGAACCAGAACCATATGATTTTAACTACTGCTCATAGCTTTTACTACTTGTGAATTTAGTTCCAAGGTGAATTGTTAGCTTAATTCTAGCACCAATTACATGCAAATCCTAAGTGTTTCGAACCACATAAAAACAAACATGCAAAAGTTCTCTATAAACTCAAAGTCATATGATCGACTCACATAAGACATAGCAAAATCACTTAGAGAATTATAACGTAAAGACTATAACATAATTAGGTTTCAAACTTACATTCTTAACTAAGAAAAATTAGTTACACATAGTTTTAAAAACAAAAATAAAAAAATAGAGAAAAGGAATCAAAAAGAAGAAAAGGATGGAGGCGGATGAACAAGAAAGAGAGATAGAGGAGAAGGTGAAATGTGTGGTGTGTTTTTACAATGTGAATTCCTACTCTTTTTATAGAGATTAATCCCGCAAATCCTTCACTAAACGAACTTGAGTCTCCAATCCTTTTTTGTAAAGAAATCCTAGTCCATATTAGATTTGAATAAGTCTTTAATGTCTAGAACATGTTTCTAGGCCCTTCTTGAGCTCTCCTCGTGCATTATGGTTTCCTAATCCAAGTTGTAGAAGAAGTCAAATCCAAATTAGCTTTGTACATGTGCTCCTTGAAATTCTCTGAAATTTTAGGAAGAAAATTTTGATTTTCCGTCACCCAGGTCCTACAACTTTGGAGAGCCATCGTTCATAGCTCACAAGGAACTAGAAAACGCGATTATATGGATAAAAAACCCCGGCAGTCTACTTTCAAATGGAGTCGCCAGATCCAAAATTGAAGTTCTATAGCTCCTACAATATCGAAATGAGTACCTGAAGGTTGGATTAGAAAACTAATTCCTATAAATTTTAGGAAGTCTTTCTCCACACATGCTTTGCACATGACCATTAAGTTGCATATGCTTTTTCCTCACTTTCATTTAAATGTCACATGCCTTTTTTAAAAATGCACATGACATTTTTTAAAAATGCACATGACACTTAGCTAAAATTTAGGCTTTTTAATTCTCACATGCAAGACACATGCATTTCTTCTATTTTCTCTCCTTTGCTCCAAAAAACACCTAAAATAATGAAACAAAGTTAAAACTATAAAATAAGAGAAATAACATAAAGTAATATGGGAAAATAAATAATATAAATATTGCATTTTTTCTTTAAAGGCTGGAAACCCTTTACACAGAGAGAGAGAGAGAGAGAGAGAGAGAGAGAGAGAGATGTGATTAGGTTCCAAAATCATATCGTTCTACTTGTAGGCTGTAAATGCAGAATCTATATCAGTTGTGTCATCGTTGCTGTTTGCATCCTTAAAACTCAAAACTCTTTCTGAAGCCACTTGTATTATTAAGGACAAGAGTACTATTTTCATGCGCTGCATCTTGCTTTTGTATATTTGTTAGCTATCGTGTTCAACAATCCTACTCCATAAATAAAACTAAAATAATATTGGTTGTTTCGCAAATACAAGTTAAATGGTTGGTAGGATATTTTGGAATCACAAACTAGTAAACGATTTATTGTCCCCAAACATTACAGTGTTTAATCCATCACTTTGAACTTAAAACATGTTGCTTTTTCTGTGATGCTATATAAATATGTTAATTTTGCTATTAACCCTTGCTTTTATTAGTTTTTCTTATTTTATTAGGGGCAATAAAAACTTTTATTGCCAGTTTTTATTCCACCCCAACACACCCCCCCCCCCCCCCCCCCCCCCCGCCCCGATAAAAGATTTTGAATTGATGTAATCTCCTCATCTTCTTCCTCAATCAAAGTTTTATTTGTCTAATTTAAGGAAGATTAGTCCTCCTTCCTTCCAATAAACTTTTATTGTCCCCCAATAAAAGATTTTGAATTGATGTAATCTCCTTATTTTTTTTGAAACAAGAGAAACTTTATTCATCAAACACGATTGAGATCGTACAAGAGGGCATCCGATAAGAAATCCGGAGCATGATTGAACCAATATTCAGTTTTGATATCAGAATCAAAACTGATGTTTGCTAGCCTATGAGCTACCCTATTAGCTTGTCTACTGACATGAACGAAAATAAATAAGGGCCAAGTTTGCAGTATATCTTTTATGTCTACTATCAAATTACTCAAACCTGATAGATCTTCAAATGGGGATGAAATAGCATGAACAGCAACTAAACAATCAGTCTCTATTATTGCACTATTCACTCCCAAACCCAGAAGCAAGAGCAACCCATGTTTTATGGCTAGCAATTCGACATGAAGAGGAGAAGTCACAAAGGATTCCCTGATAGAAAAGGCAGCCAAGAAAGCAGCTTGATCATTACGAAGAACACCCCCTACACCACCATAAGTAACATTAGGGAGATAAGACCCATCAATATTCAACTTCACAGTCTCAGGCCTAGGAGAACACCAAGATTTGGCTACAGGCCTCATTGGTGTAGAAGGAACTAAGCCAGAAGGAACGTTGGCTTGGAGATACTCTTCATACCATCCCATTGCAGTGGCTACAAGAATTGGACCATCTTTGTGTTTCTCATTCCACAACTTATCATTCCGGTTCTTCCATAGGCTCCATAAAAGAACCAACATTTTGTCAAACAAATCGGAAGACAAGGAAGTAGCTCTCTCAAGTAGCCAGTTTTTGAAATCCAAATGAGATGAAACATCAAGAACAAGATTGAAAGGGTGAGCACCCCAAATATTATGAGCTATAGGGCATTGACATAAGATATGGCCCAAATCTTCCCAAGGAAACTGACAGTGTAAACAATGAAGATCGCCCATATAACCTTTCAAAGATAAACAAGCACGAGTTGGCAACAAATTGTGAGAAGCTCTCCACCCAAAAATTGCAACCTTACCTGGAACTCTAGCTTTCCACAAAGCTTTCCACAATGGAGCATATGGGTCGCCTCCTGAAGAAGAAGACATAATATGACTCAAAGTAAAATCTCTAGCAACTTTATAAGCAGACTTTACTGAAAAGAAACCTTTCTTGTCCGGCTTCCAAGTGATGGTATCTAGTGCTCTTCTCCGACTTAGAGGGATGCACATAACCTGTGTCACAACTTCAGGGGGAAAACAAGCATGCAATGCTGCCACATTCTAAGAGTGTGAGCCAATATCAATAAGGTCCGCAACTTAATCAAAAACAGTATTAGCCGGTTTAGATAAAGAGTGAGAAGAGATTGAGGGAATCCACTCATCTTCCCAAATACTAATGTGACTGCCATCTCCAACATTCCAAAGGAGACCAGCTTTGATGACAGGCCTAGCCTCCATGATGCTCCTCCATGCATAGGATGGTCTCTCTCCCATATCAGCCGTCAAAAAACTCCCATCGGGAAAGTAGATTGATTTGAATAAACGGCTCACTAGTGAGGCTGGATTAGACATGAAATGCCACCCTTGTTTAGCAAGCATGGCAAGATTATGTGCATGTAAGCTCTTGAAACCCATACCACCCTCCTGTTTAGACAAGCACATTCGCTCCCAAGAGCACCAATGATCTTCTTTTGATCATCCGTACTGCCCCAAAAAAATTGTGCACATAATTGCTGAAGATCATCACAAAGAGATTTTGGAAGCAAGTAGCAATTCATCACATACTGAGGCACTGATTGAGCCACTGCCTTGATCAATGTTTCCTTCCCTCCAATACTAAGGGTTTTCGCCCTCCAACTGACAAGCTTCTTTGTTAACCTTTCTTTTAAATAAGCAAAAACAGCCACCTTTGATCTCCCTACATGAAGTGGTAAGCCAAGGTACTGACCATGATCAGAAACTCTTTGAACACCCAGGATACTAGCCAAAAAATGTTGGGAATCCATACCAACATTAGAACTGAACACAACACTACTCTTTTGAAGATTTATTTGCTGACCAGAAGCTCGTCCATAGATATCCAGAATAGCCTTGACACTCAAGCACTCATGCTCCGAAGCTTCACCAAACATAAGGCTATCGTCAGAAAATAACAGATGATGAATAACGGGAGCTGAAGGATTCATCAACAAACCCTTGAGGATGCCTTGAGAAACTGAAGCAGTGATAAAAGATGAAAATCCTTCTGCGCATAGTATAAACAAATAGGGGGATAACGGGTCTCCTTGTCGGATTCCCCTAGTTGGAGTAATGAAACTAGTAGGTTCACCATTAATAATGAGAGAGTAACTCACAGATTTCAGTGAAGACAAAATGACCTCCACCCATTTAGAACAAAAACCCAGCCTTACCAAAATAGCTTCTAGAAAAGTCCATTCAAGACGATCATAAGCCTTGCTTATGTCTAGCTTAAGGGAGAAGAAACCCTCAGCTTGAGTACGGAGCTTCTTCATAAAGTGAGTAATCTCTGTAGCCACCGAAGAGTTATCAGAAATAAGTCTTCCTGGCACAAACGCACTTTGTAATGGGGAGATAATCTGAGGTAATATCACTTTCAATCTGTTAGCTAACACTTTTGATGTAATCTTATACACCACATTGCACAGGGCAATTGGGCGAAGATCAGAAGCTGTCTTTGGATCCTTCACTTTGGGAATGAGAACTAAATGAGTAAAGTTAGACTCATGTGGTAATTGACCAGTTTCAAGCACAGTTCTCACAGCCAGACAGACATCAACATGTACAATAGACCAATATTTCTGAAAAAAAAAATGAGGGGACATACCATCAGGGCCCGGGGACTTAGAGGGATGCATTTGAAAGAGAGCGACTTTAATTTCATCATCCATATAAGGAGCAACTAAATCTGCATTCATCTGTGAAGTAACTCGAGGTTGAACAGCTTCCAAAATCAGGTTAGAAGCAAGAGGATCATATCCCTCCGATTTGAAGATGTGCTCATAATGAGTAGTAAGAACAGCAGCTATATCAGAAGGAGAAGTGTGCTAATTACCTGCAGAATCAGAGAGTCCCTTGATAGAGTTTTTGCATTTACGTTGGAAGCCTTCCTATGAAAAAACGTTGTATTCCTATCACCTTCTTTTAACCATTGCACCCTAGAGCGCTGCCTCCAGTATGTCTCATTTAAAGACAATAGCTCATTGAGCCAAAATTGTAATGCTTTCTGCTCCTCAAACTGCTCTGGATCATAAGGCTTACTCATAAGCTGCTCAAGTTTATTTTGGACCACTCTCATCTCTGTATGCCTCTGCTGAAAAACTCCCACATGCCATTTCATTAACAACTTTCCTGTATTGCGAATTTTCCTCCCAACTTGTAACATTGGATCACCAGTAGAAGGCATCATCCAACCTTGTTGTATTAAATTTGGGCAATCTTTATGCTGAGACCACATCTCCTCAAACCGGAAATGTTTTGGGGCTCGATGATTGAGAACTGCTGTTGAGTTAACCTCTACTAGGAGAGGGTTATGGTCAGACCGGCTAAGGGGAAGGGTAACAACCCGAGAATGTGGAAACTTATCTCTCCATTCCACCGTGTGACAAGCACGATCTAGTCTTTCTTTTGTAAATCTGTTAGCCCAAGTAAATCTAGAGCCAACAAACTTCATATCAATAAGAGCACAATCAACAAGAGCCTGCCTGAATCATGCCATAGGTACATATGCTCTCTAAGCACCACCAGACTTGTCAGCATTGCTGAGAATTTCATTAAAATCTCCTGCAACCAACCAAGGCAGAGTAGATTGAGAAGCTAAAGTGCACAGGAGATCCCAGGTTCTAACACGATCTGCATTGGATGCGAAGCCGTAGATACCGGTGAAGCAAAATTCATCTTGGGAGCCCTTTTCACCAATTTCCACATCTATATGGTTGTTGAAATAATTCCGAATTCGCACCGGAATTCCCTGACGCCAGAGAAAAGCCAGTCCCTGAGAGTCCCACGAACAAGGCTGGCATTCACAACCCTCAAAATCCAAACGCAATCTGACTGCGTTCACCAAACTTGGAGTAGCTAGTGTTTCTGATTAAAAAAATAAAATTGTGGTTTCTTTGTTGAACAATATTCACCAAAGCATCTTGTGTTTCCAAGTTAATGAGGCCCTGACAATTCTAGACCAATATCTTGGATTCAAACATGGCCGATGAAGGAAATCTAGGTAGAAAGCAAGAGAAGCGATCTACCAAGACAGAAGCTGTAACCTGTCGAGCAAAGCCGCGCAGACAGCGAAAATGAGAAAACCCAGCCAGAGAAGTCACCGATAGACTGCTCTGCCGACAAGCGCCGGTTCGAAAACTTCGCCGACAAGCAGCGAGATGGCGGCGGACGCGTGGTGAAGCAACGCCCAAATAGGATCCTCCCTCTATTAGAGGACGGGATGAACAGACAGCCAGCGCTGGAGGCAGCCGGAGTCGCGGTTGATCAAGAAATCCTTGATCTTCGGTCGGGGCAGCGGAGCTCTAGATGTTCTATATCCTTGAGCAAATATGTAATCTCCTTATCTTTATCCTCAATCAAAGTTTTATTTGTCTAATTTTAAGGAGATTAGTCACCCTTCCCTAAATAAAATTTTAATACCCCCACCACCGGTAATCTCCTCATTTTCTTCCTCAATCAAAGTTTTATGGGTTAATTACATATAAATGCATATTTGAATGTTTTTTAAGCCATAAGGTCACCAACTATTTTTTTCCCTCATAAGGCCACTAGATTAAAAAGGGTGTTAAATTTTGGATATAAAAACCAACATATTTACATAAATGGTACTAGAGTAAAAAGTCAACAATCATCCTCTCTCTCCGCTCCGACGAGGTCTCAAGCCAACTCCGGCGGGTCTCTGGTCGACCTCCAGCCAACTTCGACGGATTTCCTGCCGACCTCCGGCCAACTCTGACTGGTCTCCGGCAAACCTCTGGTCAACTTCAGGCGAACTCCGACGACCACAAAAGTTACTGTCACTAACACCAAAAGCTATTGTCGCTAGCAACAAAACTTACTCTGGTGAGATTTCCGGCAACCTCCGGCAAGGTCACAAAAGCTACTGTCGCTAGCAACAAAAGCTACTCTGGTGAGATTTCCGGCAACCCCCGGCGAGGTCACAAAAAACTACTGTCACTAGCAACAAAAGCTGCTCTGGTGAGATTTTCGGCAACCTCCAACAAGGTAACAAAAGCTACTGTCACCAGCAACAAAAGCTATGCTCTCCAAAACCAAAAGCTACTATCCCCACCAACAAAATGTACTATCACCAATACCAAAAGCTACTATTACAAGCAACAAACGCTACTGTCACCCACACCAAAAAGCTACTCTCACCAGTAACAATAACTACTCTCACTATCACCAAAGGTTACTCACATCAACGCCAAAAGAAATAACCAAGCAGAACAAAAACTACTACTAAGTAGAACAAAAGCTACTACCAAAAACTAAGAAAGCTATTCTCAGAGACTAACAAATCTATGGAGATGTAAAAAATACAACTGATAAAAATGCTATTGCAATCGAGAAATAAAAACATATTCAATAATACAAAAAGTATGCAGGGTTCAAATAATGATATAACTATGTAAGAAGCTACTTCCATAGTTGTAAAAAGCTACTTCCATAGTTGTAAAAATCTATTACAATAGTTGTACAAAGCTACTGTCAATGTTATAATGCTACTGTCATTTTTTCAATGGTGATGCTCTAGGTATATGCATAATTTTGCCACCTTCAACACAAGACTTCATTTCAACATTTCTTGGTTGGCTGAATGATCACTTGGTCAATGGAGGCTTCAATATCCAAATTCACATGTTTTTCGAAATATACTACTACAAATGCAAAGGGGACGAATTCTGCAAGAACAAAGATACAACAAAATATTAGTATTTAAAATGAAAACTAAAAACAGCAATGTACCGCTGCGCCGCAAACGTGGCACTCTTTATCAACTAGATAATAAAAAATAAGCAATCTAAAAAGCTACTGACATAAGTATAAAAAACTACTATAGCACACGTACAAAGCAACTAGACCAGTAATAAAAAGCAATTGACCTAGGTACAGAAAACTACTATAAAACATGTACAGAGCTATTAGAGTAATAATAAAAAGGTACTGATCGACATAGGTACAAAAAACTACTATCACACATGTACAAAGCTACTGGACTAGTAATGAAAAGCTTCTGACATAGAAATTGATTGCATAAAACCAACTAATTATACATGCTTGATATTTCAAAGCACAAATGCTTCTACAGGTTCTAATAACCATTGACATCTCAACATGCCTAATCTCACGGTCATTATCTACATAATGTATAAAGTAAATTTAAATTAATTAGAAAATTACACACTGCATTCAAACTTTTGAGGGGGGTCTACTAATAAAGCTCAACTGCAACTAGCTAGCAGGCACTACTCAATTGCTATATGATTATGAGGTCCAATAGATTTATTAATATGTACCTTGATTAATGGCATCACCATCTCTCATTTAATGCTTTGCCTTTGTTATAGGCAAATGATATGATAACCAACTCAGCCAAACTAACTAGTACTCATGGCGTGGAGATAAAGCCATTGTTAATGCTGCTACTACTGATTGATCATGTATTTCGAGCAAGACAACCAAGTTTCATCACATAAAGAATAATCAAAACAATGATTAACAAGTCCCAGATTCTGCAAATTTTGAGCAAAACAATCATACAATTACAGTAACTGCTTAGATTAAATCACAAGCCATATATACAAAACCTGTTCACACTTCACATTTTATTTGATCCTTCCCTAAATAAACTTTTAGCAACAAAAGCTACTCTGGTGAGATTTCCGGCAACCTCTGGCGAGGTAATAAAAGCTACTGTCACCAACAAAATCTATGCTCTCCAAAACCAAAAGCTACTATCCCCACCAACAAAAGGTACTATCACCAATACCAAAAGCTACTATTACAAGCAATAAACGCTACTGTCACCCACACCAAAAAGCTACTCTCACCAGTAACAATAACTACTCTCTCTATCACCAAAGGTTACTCTCATCAACGCCAAAAGAAATAACCAAGCAGAACAAAAACTACTACTAAGTATAACAAAAGCTACTCCCAGAGACTGAGAAAGCTATTCTCAGAGACTAACAAAGCTATGGAAATGTAAAGAATACAACTGATAAAAATGCTATTGCAATCGAGAAATAAAAACATATTCAATAATACAAAAGGTATGCAGGGTTCAAATAATGATATAACTATGTAAAAAGCTACTTTCATAGTTGTAAAAATCTATTACAATAGTTGTACAAAGCTACTGTCAATGTTGTAATGCTACTATCATTTTTTCAATGGTGATGCTCTAACCCATATGCATAATTTTGCCACCTTCAACACGAGACTTCATTTCAACATTTCTTGGTTGGCCGAATGATCTCTTGGTCAATGGAGGCTTCAATATCCAAATTCACATGTTTTTCGAAATCTACTACTACAAATGCAAAGGGGACGAATTCTGCAAGAACAAAAATACAACAAAATACTAGTATTTATAATGAAAACTAAAAAAAGCAATGTACCGCTGCAGCAAACGTGGCACTCTTTATCAACTAGATAATAAAAAATAAGCCATCTAAAAAGCTACTGACATGGGTATAAAAAGCTACTATAGCACACGTACAAAGCAACTGGACCAGTAATAAAAAGCTACTGACCTAGGTACAGAAAACTACTATAAAACATGTACAGAGCTATTAGAGTAATGATAAAAAGGTACTGACATAGGTACAAAAAACTACTATCACACATGTACAAAGCTACTGGACTAGTAATGAAAAGCTACTGACATAGAAATTGATTGCATAAAACCAGCTGATTATACATGCTTGATATTTCAAAGCACAAATGCTTCTACGGGTTCTAATAACCATTGACATCTCAACATGCCTATTCTCAAGGTCATTATCTACATAATGTATAAAGTAAACTTAAATTAATTAGAAAATTACACACTGCATTCAAACTTTTGACAGGAGTCTAATAATAAAGCTCAACTGCAACTAGCTTGTAGGCACTACTCAATTGCTATATGGTTATGAGGTCCAATAGATTTATTAATATGTACCTTGATTAATGGCATCACCATCTCTCACTTAATGCTTTGCCTTTGTTATAGGCAGATGATATGATAACCAACTCAGCCAAACTAACTAGTACTCTTGGCGTGGACATAAAGCCATTGTTAAAGCTGCTGCTACTGATTGATCATGTATTTCGAGCAAGACAACCAAGTTTCATCACATAAAGAATAATCAAAACAATGATTAACAAGTCCCGGATTCTGCAAATTTTGAGCAAAACAATCATACAATTACAGTAACTGCTTAGATTAAATCACAAGCCATATATACAAAACCTGTTCACACTTCACATTTTATTTGACCCTTCCGGAAATAAACTTTTAATACCCCCCCCCCCCCCCCCCCCAAAAAAAAAACACCAAAAATAAAACCCTTCATCAATAAAACTTTTATTGGGGGCAATAAAAGTCTCCAACGACCTCTCAAGTGACCTATGAGATCTCTGACGACCTTTTTGAAAACCTCCGGTGAGGTTTTCGGCAAAATTCGGCGGCCGGTGACCGGATTATGGTGACCAGTTACCTGAGCCTAGTGAATTTTCGGATGACCTCTCTCTCTCTCTCTAAGTGACAAAGGGAGAGAGAGCAAAATAGTCCCAAAAATAAAATAAAAAATAAAAAACTTTATTGGGTTTTTTGTTCTCGGTTTTGATCGATGGGTCTCCTCCCACATTTTGGCTAATATGGTGTTAAAGGGTCTCCTTTAGTTTTCTCTCCTTCTGCATTATCAGTAGAATGTGTTCAATAAGGTTGTTAATTTTGGATAGGTTGATGTTTGGATCGATGTTTGTTGCATATGGCTTTTACACCTTGCCTTGTACTTCGACTCTTGTTTAATTTGATCACCTCCTTTTAAAAGATGTCGAACTTGGTTTGAGGGGTACCTCATTGTTGGGATTGCTCGTAGTTGGTGCTAGTATCGGGTCATATCATAACCACACTGTTTTTTGCTCGCAACTTCTTTATTTTATACAGATCTTGATTGGAAAAAGATTTGGAAAAAAAAAAATCATCCTTATTGGAAAATTTAGAAATTGTGTACACTGATGAGGAAAATTAAGTGAGATATTTTCCTTGATTTTTTTTTTTTGTTTTTTTTCATTATGTACTCAAAATAACATGTTGTATGTGAGTCTTAGAGCCTCTTCTATATACAAAACAACGACTTGTTTAAGGAAAACTGAAATTGGGAGAGAATTGAGTCGTGCTTTCATTGATAATAGGGACCTCTTTATATAGAGGATTACAAGCATAGAGATAGAGTTGTACATGGAAACATAATCGTACATTGATTGAATATCTCCTAAGATTCTTCGAGAATATCTCTAATATAAACCCTATTTTAACTAGAGCAAGTAACCTCGAGTTTGGCCCAGACACATATTTGGATTTACTTGAACACTCCCCCTTGTGTCGCCCAAACGTGGTGCTCCTCTCGTTGCCTCGCTAAAAACCTTGCCGAGTAACAAAAACCCAGTGGGACAAAAATAACCTCGGTCGAAGGGAAAAAAGAGCACAACACACCCTTCACGTTTCGAGACCATACATGTAGACACCTCCCCCTGATGACAACGGTCATGGGAGTTCGGATAACGTCTGCAAACGATGCTACCAACACGTTTCTCGAAAGTGGAATTTAGGCAATGACTTAGTGAGCAAGTCTGCCACACTGTCCTCAGATCGAACCTAGTTCACTTTGATCTTGAGGAGAGTTTGTTGTTGCTGATTATCCTTGGTGATGTCGCTTTTGATGTAGCCTTGCTTCATTTGTTCAAAACAAGCAGCATTATCCTAAATGCTCGTAGGCTCATCTGTGGTAGACTTCAAACCACAATTGTTTCGAACATGCGTAATTATGGATCCAATCCATATACATTCACGAACCACTTCGTGAAGAGCAATAATCTCTGCATTGTCCGAAGATATAGCGACTAGGGTCTATTCTGTAGACCTCCAAGATATCATGGTCTTTACCCATGGTGAACACTTAACCATTTTGGGAATGACATTTGTGTGGGTCAGAGAGATACCCAACATCAGCAAAACCTTCCAACACATGTCGTTTTGGGATGGGAATAGTGGACGCAGGCCAGTGTTGGCGGCGTTCCTGATGTGTGATGGGTCTGAATCCATCATCTCTTTGTAGGGATAAAGCAAGCCCATATCAGTCGTACATCTCTAGTATCGAAAGATATCTTTTACACCAATCCAATGGTGTCGCGTTGGCGCAGACCTATGCCTTAGCTAACAAGTTCATGGCAAATGAGATGTCTGGTCTTGTGCATTGAGCTAAGTACAATAATGCGCATATTGTACTTAAGTAAGGCACTTCTGCCTCTAGCACATCTTCGTTATCATCCTTCGAACGAAGAGGATCCTTTTCAGGATAAAGACTACGGACGATCACGGGGGTGCTTGAAGGCTTGACCTTGTCAAAATGCCTAAGCATCTATCAACACGATGCTCAAGTTCCAAACCGAGACATAATCGTGTTCTCCCAAAAATCCTTCATCTCAAACTCGGATTTCAAGTGTTCAGCGGTTTCCCTTAACTCTTTAAGGGTTTTCAACGAAGATCATGTCCAACATGAACCGCGATAGAATCCGAAACTTGTTATATATGGAAACGCGCGGGCATATCCCTTCCCAATAGAGTAGTCACTTTTAGTGAGCGTTTCAACCTTATTGTGAACGCGCTTCGTGGTCTGGAGCTACTTGACTTGGGTAAATGAAGTTCACCATGAATCTTCATGTATATTCCGTATCTAGATCCCCATATAGATACGTAGTGACCACATTCGTAAGCTGCATGGTCAGTTATTCGGAAACTACCAAACTGACAGGGTAGTGGAGTGCAATGACATCCATTACGAGAGAATATGTCTCATCGTAGTCGATTCCAGAGCGTTTTGTGAGAAGCCTTGCGCCATAAGGCGAGATTGCCATCTCTTTTTCTCATCACGCTTTCTAACGAAGACCCATTAGTCAATAGGTTTTATGTTAGGAGGTGTTGGCATCACTGGCTTAAAAACCTTCCTCTTCGTTAGAGAATCCAACTTAACCTGGATCGCATCTTTCCATTTAGGCCAAATCTCTCTATGTTGGCATTCATTCATCAATGGAGCGTGGTTCGATATCATCAGACTCAACAAACTCATGCGCAACGAAATGCGCAACTACATCATCAATTATGATGGAGTTTCTATCCCACGTCTCATGTACACTAGTGTAATTTTCAAAGAACTCTATATTCTCAAGAATAGGTTCTGATGTTGAGGCGTCCCCCAACGATAACCATAATCCGAAAGATACTCATGAGACGGATTTTGAGTCTTGATGATCAAAGGATTGGGTTGTGCCAAAGTATCTTTCGAACCCACAGGCCTCCCACACATCCTAGCTGGGGCCATGGCCTATAACGCCAGAGTGTCACTCTCTTTGGCGTTGGCGCCATGCCTACCTCCTTGTAGGGTGGCGCTACGTCCTCTCGTAGGACGTACTTCCTTGCAGGCATATTTGCAGCAGATGTGTGATCTCATCACTTTAACAGGGATCGAGATGAGACATAGTGGGGACAGGCCACGACAATTCCTGTCGTTCCTGCTGAACATCCGTGTTCTTATCTCCCCCTAACGACGGGAAGACTGTCTCGTGGCAGGGCAGGGAGGATGGGAGGCTGGCAGTTCACCAACGTGCAGCGGTTCTGCCGGCCGGTTCAGAAAGTTTCTGGCTGGTTTTTTTCAGTAATTTCACCGGTTCCTAGCTTCTGGGTTTTGGGCGCCTCTGGTGGTAGAAAATTACGGTAGAAGGAAGACTGGAAAGGTGTGAACCGGTCAGGGGACTGTAGTTATCTTCTTGCGGCCGGTTCGGGTGTTTTCCGGCCGGTTCTTGGGGTGGCGCCGCCGGTTCTGGATTCCTGGGATTGAGGGCTTCAATATATGCTGCGGTGGTTGCTAGGATTTGAAGGCTACGATTTTAGGGTTTCAGGGTTAGGGCTTCGTGCTGATAACGTGTTTAAGGAAAACTGAAATTGGGACAGAATTGAGTCGTGCTTTCATTGATAATAGGGGCCTCTTTATATATGTACCTACATGTACATTTGCAAGCATAATTAGCTATAATGAGCTACGCTCATTGTACCGCCAGAAGTACCAACTCCCACCAAAGCAATGTCCTACGGATAGACAGCCAGGCGGGCTACGGTCTGAGCACAGGATCGCCCCCAGATCACCGTCGACGCGCCGCCACTCGCTGCGCCAAGACAGCGTCAGAAGCTACTGAAGCACATCAGTCCCACATCGAAAACAAAGAGAAGATCAGACCTCTCCTCACCTATAAAAAGGTCCTCTCCTCTCTCCTCATTGATTACGCATTCAATACTTATTCGACTATGCTTTCTATATGTTTTGACTGACTTAGGCATCGGAGAAGTGAAGACCGCCCAGCGCGGTCTCCCTCTGACGCCCTATCTTCCGTCTGACAGCTAGAGAAGATCATCAAGTCGGCCGAGTAGTGATCCGCCCACCAAACCCGCGTTGTACCAAGGTTCGGCTACCGCCGGACTTCAGAACATCAACATTGGCGCCGTCTGTGGGAACCCTTGAACAGAAGGTCATCCCATCACAACTACCATGACTAGCGGTAGCGGGGGAAACGCTGAAGAGCAGGCAGACCAATCCGCCATCCCCCAACCCTCCAACCCAGCGGTAGGTGTTAACCGCGCACTATTCAACACCCCAGCCAACCCCGGCGGTGAGGCAAATCCAAGCAGCAGCCGCCCACCAGGCCAGGACCTCGCCGCCATGTACGAGCTGGCATTGGCAGACCTTCACAAGGCAAACAGAGAGCGTGAAGAGGAGCGCAGAGAGAAGGCTGAGGCCCAAAAACAGGTGGCTACGCTGATGTCACGGTTTGATGACCTGAAAAGGACGCTGGAAAGAACCGCCAATCCAGCGCAGAGCGAGCAATCACGCAGCACCAGGCGTAGTTAGCCCAACACTGGCACATTGGCACCGGACCAGTCATACAGATGCAGGTTCCGCTGGACCCACCTGAACTATTGGGGATGGGACCACCGCCCATCCCCCAGCTAATGTTAGAGCAGGAGGCGGAGTCAGTGCCGCGCACCAACCGCTCGAAAGCTAGGGCAAGGACTGAGGGCAATCCGCCTGCGCCAAGGCGTAGGCAAGCCCAGCGGAGTACCCAGGCCGGATCCGCCGGCGACGCAACAGCCCAAATTCTGGAAAGGATGCAACAGTTGGAACAGAGGTTAGTCCGGGCGGAGTCGGGCGCCCCAGCGCCAACTCAAAGTCCACTTTTCACGTCCAGACCAGGGCCCTTCACTGCTGCAATTCTGCAAGCTATCAGACCGGCGTACGCAAAAACTCCAAAGATGTCACACTATAGCGGCACGTCCGACCCCTTCGTCCACATGGACACCTTCAAGAAGGTCACCAACAACAAGGGATTTGACTACCCCACCCTGTGCCACTTGTTCAGCAAAACGTTGGACGGTGAGCCGATGAATTGGTTCTTCGAGTGTCCGCCGGGATCCATTGACTCATTCCATGCACTATCACATACCTTCCTCTCTCGGTTCATCTTATTGTCCGCCGGACATCATAACACAAGTCAGCTGTTCAGCGTCAAGCAGGGGGGAGACGAATCACTGAAGGCATTCGTCACAAGGTGGCGAGCGGCAGCATCTCAGTGCCGCGATCTAGACAAATCAATGGCATTAGCGGCCTTCAAGCAGGGACTCCTCAAGGGGCCATTCCTCTATCACCTCAACTACAACCATCCAAACGCGGCATATGACCATATCATGATTGAGGCGGTCATTCACGCCCAGGCGGAATTCATCACATATGGAGAAGCCCCACCGCCACCGGCAACGCCAGCAAAGACAACACAACCCACCTCCAGTCAGCAGGAGACCGCTAATAAAGCACCCGCCGCACCGCCAACTGACAAGAAAAGGGAATGGCAACAGGGCCACTACCAGAACAAGCGGCAGAAGGACCAATACCACAACAAGGGCAACCGCCCAACCCAGGAGGATAACCGCAACAAGCAAACGGAGTCTTCTCAGCGGTATGCAGTGTTCACGGTCCTCACGACCTCGTATGAGGAAATATACAATCAGTGCAAGGATCAAATCCCGCCACCACCCCCAGCAAAATACCCAAAGACGGGCAAACCTAGAAACACCGGCAGGTGGTGCAAGTACCATGAGGACAGCTGCCACAATACCAACAGCTGCAACGCACTAAAAACAGCCATTGAGACCTTGTACCGTGAAGGCAAGATGGAGCAGTTCAAGGTGCGCCAACCGCCACCTGTGATCGCCAACGTCGAGACCTGGGCCGCATTAACGCCATCGACGGCGGTGCTCCAATCACGAGCATGTCTCACAGGGCAAGGAAGCGTTATGCACGCGCTAATCACCCAAAGGAAGTCTGCAATATCCGCTACGAGAGGTCCGCCAAACTCCCAAAAGCGGGTTGGGAACCTATTACCTTCTCAGAGGAGGAGGAGCGCGGGGTGCATCTACCCCATGACGACCCATTCTTGGTCGACGCCATTCTTGGCAGATTCTCAGTGGGGAGAATATTGGTGGATAGCGGGTCCGCTGTCAACGTCATCTTCAGCGGTTGCTACAGCCACCTCAAGCGGAATAACAAGTTACTCCAGGACCATGAGCCACTGCTCAGCTTCTCCGGTGACGTCACGCAACCGCTGGGTTCTGACTACATGCGGTTGACTATTGGCGCTAGTCCATGTATGGCGGAGATACATACAGAATTCATAATCGTTGATTGTTTCAGCTCGTATAATGCCATCCTCGGACGACCGGCACTCAACAAGCTTAAGTGCATCATCGCCGGATACATACTTCTCATGAAGTTCCCCACACCTAATGGCACGGGCAGTGTGAGGGGAAGCCAGCAGTTGGCACGAGAATGTTATTCAACGACCATAGCGCGGTCAACGCGCCGCCATGAAATCCTGACAGTGGGAAACCAGGCACCGCCACCAAATATCTTCGAAGACCCTAGGGACGAGGAGGAGAAGTACGTAAAGAAGGAACCAGTCAACCCAGAAACGTCGTTGAAGGTTGTCTGCATCTCGGACGAGCACCCTGAACGGACAGTCCGCATAGGCGCCCAACTTGACCCAGAGGTAGCGGCAGAACTTACTCAATTCCTACGTGACAATGCTGCTGTCTTTGCTTGGTCATACGCGGACATGCCAGGTATCTCCCCTGAAATCATCACACACAAGTTGACCATCAAACCATCCTTCTATCCCATCAAACAGAAGCGGAGGGCTTTTGATGAGGAAAAGTACCGGGCAATTGGAGAAGAGGTTGCAAAACTCCAGGGCATTGGATTCATCCGCCAAGTCATATATCCCCAGTGGATTTCCAACCTGGTTATGGTCAAGAAGCCCAGCGGCAAGTGGCGGATGTGTGTCGACTTCAAAAATCTCAACAAGGCATGCCCAAAAGATAGTTTCCCGCTACCCCGCATTGATCAACTTGTTGATGCAACCTCCGAACATGAGCTCCTTAGCATGATGGACGCTTTTTCCGGCTATAATCAGATCAAGATGCATCCCGGCGACCAGGAGTACACCACCTTCACCACCGACAAGGGCCTATACTGCTACAATGTCATGCCTTTCGGTCTGAAGAACGCCGGCGCAACTTATCAACGACTGATGAACGCCATGTTCGCGGAACATCTGGGACAAATAATCGAGGTCTACGTGGACGACATGCTAGTCAAAAGCATAAAGGCCAGCAGACATGTGGCGAACCTCAAGATCATAGTAACCATTCTCATGGCCTATGGCATGCGCCTCAACCCAGAAAAATGTTTCTTCGGCGTCACCGCCAGCAAGTTTCTGGGTTATATCGTCAGCGAACGAGGCATCGAGGCTAACCCGGACAAGGTCCAGGCCATCCTTGACCTGGCGGACCCTGAGTATAAGGTACACGTCCAATGCCTCCAGGGCAAGCTAACCGCCCTTTCACGATTCATCTCCAGACTCACTGATCGGTGCGCCCCATTTTTCAAACTCCTCAAAACGACTCACAAGAAAGTCATCAGCTGGAACCCAGAATGCCAGGCGGCATTCCAGGGCTTGAAGGATTACCTAGCGGTAGTCCCACTACTCTCTATCCCTGTGCAAGGAGAGACACTGTTCATATACCTAGCGGTATCAGTGTCAGCGGTGAGTTGCGCCATTGTACGGCGAGAGGGACAGGATGAACTCCCAGTGTTCTACGCCGGCAGAGGCATGAACGGAGCAGAAACAAGATATCCTCCATTAGAGCAATTAGCTCTCGCACTCATCGTGGCCGCCAGGTGCCTCCGCCAATATTTTCAAGCCCATACAATCCATGTGCTAACCAATCAACCGCTGAGACAAGTGATGCAGAACCCTGAACATTCAGGTCGCCTCAGCAAGTGGGCCATTGAGCTCAGTGAGTTCGACATCGAGTACAAGCCAAGAACCGCCATGAAGGGCCAGGCAGTGGCGGACTTTATTGCTGAACTCACCGAGTGCCAACTCGAACCAGACAAGGAGGCAGGGCCCGGAACGGAGATGGTAGCCGCTGAAGAGCCAGCTCCCCAGCAGTTAGATTGGGACCTGCATGTAGACGGCTCCGCCAGTGCCAAGGCCAGCGGCGCCGGAATCATCTTAACAGGACCAGGGGGGCTGAACGCGAAATACGCGTTGAAATTCAACTTCGAGGCTTCAAACAACATGGCGGAATATGAGGCACTTATTGCCGGCCTACTCCTCGCCATTGACTCAGGTGCTGACAGCGTCAACATCTTCAGCGACTCTCAATTAGTCGTTAACCAGGTCAACGACAGCTTCCAAGCCAAGGACCAGCAGTTAACGGCATATTTGGGGTACGTCAAAACACTGCTCAAAAAATTCAAATTTCACACCATCACACAAATCCCCAGGGAAAAGAACGCCAAGGCTGATTCACTGGCGAGATTGGCTACCGCCCAACCATATCAAAGTCCAGCGGACACAAGGGTGGAATGTCTTGATAAGCCAAGTATCACAAAAACCCTGGCGGAGATCTTCAACATTGATATCAATCCCAGCTGGATGAACGAGATTATCGAATACAAGCGCAATGGGACATTGCCAGAGGACAAGGTCAAGGCACGAGAACTTCAGCGGAGAGCAACCCGCTACAATATTCAGAATGGCAAGCTTTACCGCCAGGGGTTCACTCACCCCAACCTCCGCTGTTTAACCCCAGAGGAGAGAAAGGTCGTGCTGGCGGGAATCCACGGCGGGGAGTGCGGAAACCACTTGGGCGCCAGATCCTTGGCCAATCGCACAATGCGACAAGGCTACTTTTGGCCTAAGCTCGGTGATGACGCCCGGCAGGTATCCAGATCTTGCCACAAGTGCCAGCAGTTTGCTGATCTCCCACATGCACCGGCGGAACCACTTTCAATCATCATCAGCCCATGGGTTCACTCTACATGGGGCCTCGACTTGATGGGGAAATTCCAAACCGCCAAGGGACAGTTCAAGTACATCATCATTGCCATCGACTACAACAGCAAGTGGATAGAGGCGGAGCCACTGACGGCAATAACTACCGCCAAAGTTATTCACTTCCTCTGGAAGAACATTTACTGCCGTTATGGTGTCCCACATACAATCATTACAGACAACGGCACACAGTTCAACAACAAGGAACTCATTTCTTTCACCGCCAATCTTGGCACCAAGATGAGTTTTGCATCTGTCGCACACCCCCAAACCAACGGCCAGGTCGAAGCAGCAAACAAGATAATCAAGAAGCTGCTAAAAAAGAAACTCGACACCACCAAGGGTTTATGGGCGGCGAAGCTTCCAGAAGTGCTATGGGCCATCAGAACGACCCCAGCCTCCGCCACTGGTGAAACCCCTTTTTGTATGATGTTCGGAACTGAGGCTGTCCTGCCTATTGAGGTAACTCAACCTACCGCTAGGGTCGAAGGCTACCGTCCAGAAATCAACAGCGACGGCATCAACCTGGACAAGGACCTCCTAGAGGAAAAACGACACAAGGCCCATTTGCACAACCTGCAAAACAAGCAGCGGGTATCGCGTTTCTATAACGCCAGGGTCAAGGCCCGGAACCTCCAACTGGGGGACTGGGTAATGAAGGAAGTCATTCCACCGCCATCAAAACTCCGCCCAACTTGGGAAGGTCCATACAAAATAGTAGAAGTCGTTAGCCCAGGCACCTTCTACTTAATGGACAAGGATGGCGTCACAACGACCCACCCTTGGAATACCGAACACCTTCGGTATTACTACAAATAGTCATGTCGCTACCCAGGAGCATCTTGACTTAGCTAAATTTTTGTTCAATATTTAGCTAAGGGAAGCTACCCAACGGGTACATCCCCACTTTTGTAAACACGGATCCGTCAGTTATCAATGAAACGAGGAATTATTCAAACCATTATTACCAAGTCTAGCACTGAGGGCAACTGGCAACGCCAGTAATCGTCAGCGGACTACGTCCGCTACGTTGTGCACTTGGACCAATCTTAATTCCTTTAATGTTTCATTGATTGCAAAAGAAAATTCTAAGTCAAAACTCTAGCGGTACAAGCATATCATGACAAACCAAAATTCCAAATTTCATTTCATATATTGAGGGCTGGGACTCCCCACCCAAAAATATTCTTTACATCCAACAATATTCAACCTCAGCGGCTACACAAAAAAAAAAAAAAAAAAAAAGGGGGGAAGTTCAGCATCTCAGGGGTTGACTGCCACGTCGTCTTCTGCGGCATGCGGCGGCGGCTGTGCGCGGCTTGTTTGTTCAGACCCTCGGGCAGTGGGACTTGGAGTCTCTATGGTCCCATCCGCCTGAGTGTGAGCCGCCATGAAACCGGCACGGGACACCTCCGACTGGGTAGGAGGAGGAGTCCGCTGGGAATCATCCGCCGGCCGCGCAATATTCTCTCTGTTGCCCGAGCCAGCGCCTTCAACTTGGACATTCTGCACTGGCGGGGCATTCTTCGCCGGCGGTACATTCTTCGCTTGCGGCACGGTGGGCTGGGACGCCTTTGCCCAGTCAATGGCACCCTTTTGGGTCAGCATCTCCACATTGGCTAGGGCGCCAGCCTTCGCCGCTTCATTCATCGCTTTTTTGTACTCCGCCGACTGTTTAAATTTCCTCACAGCGGCGGCCGCGGCACGGCTCCCTTCGTCCCTCAGGCGGGCCACCTCACCCTCCAGTTTCTTCACCTCCCCTTGCCTGGCGGCAGACTCCCGCTGCAGGATATCAATCTTCTTCTCCTTAGCAGCCACCCGTTCCTGCAGCAAGGCCCTGTCTTGCTCCAGCTTGGAGACGTGCTCATTTCGCTCCACATCCCGCTGGATGGCCACTTCCAGCTTGCCGCGAGCGTCCGCAGCATCGCAGTCCGCCTTCATCAGGCGCCGCTCCACACCCGCCAGCCTGTCCTTGGCATCCGCCAGCTCCCCCTCGAGTCTCTTGATCTTCTCCCTGAGCTGCACCTCAATTCGGGGCTGCTTCGACGCCGCCAGGAACATTTCATTTAGCCCAACCGCCAGGTGACCAAAGGCCGAGCTAAAGGGCGAGTTGTCAATCGCCGTTGGGCGCGAAATCCCCGCTAAGCCGCCAAAGCCCAACCGCTCGCAGAGATGGAAGAGAAACTCCCGCTCACTGTCGGTCATGAACTCGGCGTATTCGGCGAAGGAGTCCAGATCGCTCACAGGCGCATCTCTGTCGGCAGTCGCCGGTGCCTTTGGCGGAGCTTGTCGAACCTTCTTTTGCTGGCGGACCCCGATGATCTCCGCGTCATCCTCATCCTCCTCGGCGGAGTCGTTCTGCCGGCGCTTCCGCAGGAGCACCCGTGTGTTTCCAGCGGGCGCAGGCCTTGGCCCCCTTTGCGGCTGCTCCAGCCCGGCCGCCGTGGCAGTCCCCGCCGGCTGTCCCACCCTCTGTGACCCACGCCTAAGGGCAACCACCCTCTCTTTCTGCGGAGCGGGAGCAGCGGACCCCTTCTTCCCGCCCTCCACATTGGCCCCCGCCTGAACAACCGGCAGGCCGTCGGCGCCAAGGTGGGAGTGGTGCGGCATGGGCAGCACCACCGGAACCTCGGATGGGCTCAGCGCCAATGTCTCCGGATTCACAGCCGTCTCCTGGGCCGCCTGCCCTGAGGCGTACATGGCCTCCAAGAAATTGTCAATCTCAGCACGGTCCATGGCCTTCTCAAAAGCGTCGCGGCTAGCTTTGTTACCTGGCGGAGTCTCTAAAAAAAAAAAAAAAAAAAATGTGTACACGTCAGCCTCAAACAAACTAGCAAAAGGTACTGTATGGCGGAGGTTTCTTACCAACGGCGCGAGTCAGTTGTTGATCGACCAACAACTCCCAACCGGTCAGGAGACGGAAGTCCAGCAAATTGCGATTCCGCCAACAGCCTCTGATGCGCGCCACGCGGCACTCTTCCTCACGAGTCAGGTTATACCGCAAGCCCGCTACAAAACAAGAATAATGGTTAGCATACGGTACAAGGCTATACATAACATAAAACACCAGACGTGTTCAGCGGAGACCGCCAGACAACCTCGGATAGGCTGAAACTCCGACTTAATCCTAAACGTCGGCTCCCCCTCGTTGGACTCAGCTTGGTACTCCCACCCCGCCGTGGCAACGCAGAAGGTCCCCCGCCAGTAGGACATCGAATCCCTCAAGTTCTAGATCAGCTTGGGCGCTCCCTGGCGGCGACTCAAATTCACCTGCCCTCTGCAACCTTGGCGCTTCACGTACACCAGTTCGTAGAAGTGCAGTACCTCCGCCACAGTTGGCCCCTCGCAGCCGGACAGCCGCCACAGTGAGTTCATCGCTAACATCAACCGCCACATGTTGGGGCAGATCTGCCCAAAGGCAAGGCCGAACTCGCACACCAAGATTTGTAGATTGGGCACGAGCGGGAGTGTCACCCCTTGACGGAATATTGCCTCATGCACAGCGGCAAACCCCGCTGGAAGAATGGAGGCCTTCTCATCCACCGTCGGCGGACGCAGTTTCACCACGCCAGGCAACCGAAACATCTGCTTCAACCGATTGACGGCGACGGAAGTCATCCTCCCTCCAGCCTCGTCAACGGGGGTCCCATCCTGGAGAACCCATGCCGACTCTGTATCCTCCCCCGTCAGCGGAACCACTGGCGGCGCTGTTACTTGCCAGCCGCTCCTCACGTCTATTCTGAGCAGCGGCAGCCTCCCCCGCCCTAGAACTCTCCGGACGCGAAGCACGACCCATGACTACTCCCAGGGTATGGTTTGTAGCGGCTCGACCTCTAGCGGTTCTGGCAGTGAGGTTCCTGCACGGGCAGACGGACGCAACGAGTCAATAAATATTCTATCCGCCGCGCTGAACGACACGTCAGACCCGGAGTCCTCACTGCTCGATATCTCTACGACGTTAGCCATCCCAAACCCTAAAACCCAAATCAGTTAGCTCAAAAACGGATCTAACCTATCCCTATAGACCAGTTATAGCCAAGAACACCAAGAACAGCTACCTAGAAAATACCAAAACACGAACAAACACACTCAACCCAGATTCGACCATCTAGCAACACCCTAAATACCAACTCTCTGTCAAACACCATAACCCACCCCCAAATCACACTCTACACCCTCCCAGAACAACAAAGAAGACACCAATCCCAGAAATAACAAAAAACCCAGAAATCGACAAAACAAATGAAACAGGACAGAGAACCAAAATACTAACCTCAGCAGTGAACTTTCTGGAGTCGTGGTGCGCGCTAGTCTCCGACGACAGAAACTTTCGTCTTTCCAGGCACGAGAACTCCGCAAAATCACAGCAGCCTCTTTCTTGAATCTCGGACACACAGAGCTTGAAGACGAGTAGGGTTTGAAGTTTTGGCAAACTGACAAATCTCGCTACGTTCCCCCCCTTTTATGTCCACATCAGGGGCTTCTGGGCCGTCGAGTAAAAAACGACATCACGTACCAGCCGTACACGTGTCCTACGTCTACAATAACTCTCCGGGTTAACCGAGGCGACTCCTCGGTTACGAAATCCATCATTGCTCGCATTAATGGCGAGAAGACGGCCAGGCTGAGGAGATCACGCCTCCGGACGCTAACCCTCTAGCATTTTTCCACGTGTCAGCCACCATCAGACGAAGCGTCTAATGGAAGCAACCACTTAGGGCAACATCGCCAAGTGACGAAGTCTCCGCTGAGCGAAACCCCGCCAGCGGAACTTCTCACTTTTCATCTCGTGACGAAGTCTCCGCTAAGCGAAACCCCGCCAGCGGAACTTCTCACTTTTCATCTCGTGACGAAGTCTCCGCTGAGCGAAACCCCGCCAGCGGAACTTCTCACTTCATCTCGTGACGAAGTCTCCGCTGAGCGAAACCCCGCCAGCGGAACTTCTCACTTTTCATCTCGTGACGAAGTCTCCGCTGAGTGAAACCCCGCCAGCGGAACTTCTCACTTTTCATCTCGTGACGCAGTCTCCGCTGAGCGAAACCCCGCCAGCGGAACTTCTCACTTTTCATCTCGTGACGAAGTCTCCGCTGAGCGAAACCCCGCCAGCGGAACTTCCCACTTGTCTCGTCACCATCGAGGTCTCCGACAGTGGAGCTTCTCCCTTGTCATCCTGCAAATGAGGCGTCTTCCGCTACACCACACACTGCTAGCGGAACCCTCTTTCATCTGGCAAGTCGCGTACTTTATTCAGCGCAGTACCGCTCAATAAAGTACCGCCAAGCACGTCTACTAGACGCTGTTTCCTGCTTCAACCAGCGGGGGGACATCCGCCAGCGGCGGATCCCGAGGCCACGCCTCACTCTGACAACGACCGCCACGCGGCGTTACAGTCAGATTGTCCCTACGGGACACGGGGACTAGTCAACAGTCTACGACGGCCCTGATCAGGTACGTTGACCCCCGTCACTTGGGTACTAAGATTGGGCTCGCTACCCAACACCCTCTGCTCCGTGCAGCTCCCCCTCAACAAACAATTTACCGACCATCCGGAGGTCCATCTTAGCCGGGGAGTGGGGGACTCCCTGGGGGGCCTAGCAGGGGCCCACCCGAAAGGGTATAAAGCGTTTGCTCAGTAAATCCATGGTTGACAACGCACTGACGCTAATTATGCTTTTGCAAAGTCTAGCGGAAGAAACGCTTCAAACCGCCGATCAACTCCCCAACCAAGATTGCCCTCCTTGACTGGGGACTTGGGGGACTTGTACCTACATGTACATTTGCAAGCATAATTAGCTATAATGAGCTACGCTCATTGTACCGCCAGAAGTACCAACTCCCACCAAAGCAATGTCCTACGGATAGACAGCCAGGCGGGCTACGGTCTGAGCACAGGATCGCCCCCAGATCACCGCCGACGCGCCGCCACGCGCTGCGCCAAGACAGCGTCAGAAGCTACTGAAACTGAGAACTGAAGCACATCAGTCCCACATCGAAAACAAAGAGAAGATCAGACCTCTCCTCACCTATAAAAAGGTCCTCTCCTCTCTCCTCATTGATTACGCATTCAATACTTATTCGACTATGCTTTCTATATGTTTTGACTGACTTAGGCATCGAAGAAGTGAAGACCGCCCAGCGTGGTCTCCCTCTGACGCCCTATCTTCCGTCTGACAGCTAGAGAAGATCATCAAGTCGGCCGAGTAGCGATCCGCCCACCAAACCCGCGTTGTACCAAGGTTCGGCTACCGCCGGACTTCAGAACATCAACAATATAGAGGATTACAAGCATAGAGATAGAGTTGTACATGGAAACATAATCGTACATTGATTTGATATCTCTTAAGGTTCTCCGAGAATATCTCTAATATAAACCCTATTTTAACTAGAGCAACTAACCTCGAGTTTGGGCCAGACACATATTCGGATTTACTTGAACAAGACTTACATTTTATTTATTTATTATTTTATAAAGAGGATCAAAGAATTTCACTCCTACCCCTATGGTGACTCGAACCCAGGACCTGGATCCTAGGTAGTGGGTGCTACATTACTAAACCAAATAATCATACGCCTCATGATATACAAGAGATTGGATCTATTCGACCCCTCAATCACTATCAATGCTCTGATCAATGTAAAGGGATTAGTTTACAAAATTCAACATTGATCGTGGTTCAGATTTTTTTTACCCTAACATTGGTTATGTTTTATTTTTACCCTAACATTGGTTATGTTTTATTGTATTAGGTATAAAGTTCGAGCAAGGTAAGCACATAACATTTTTTTTTCTTTTAAGATGGGATAAGGATCATTTATAATATGAATTCAAACAATATGATAATTTTGATATTGTGACTTGAAAGAATCTGAATTTCAAATATTATCCCCTCCGGTGAAAGTCCCTGGTTATTATTTGCCACATTTGTAGATTGCTCATAAATGCTGAGATACTTTTTGTTATATAAGCAAAGCCAGCTTGCTCAAATCTAACAATTCATAGTTACACATCACCATCACCAACCCACCAACTCCATTTTCCAAAGTCCAAACCATGGATCTCATTCTGCAATCCCTGCAATCCCTGCAATCTTCACCCATGTTGCTCTTTCTTCTCCTTCTCCTACTTGCTTCCTTGATTTTCTTGTCTAGGTTAAGTAGAAAACTCCCATACCCACCAGGTCCAAAAGGGTTACCGATTATCGGTAACATGCTAATGATGGACCAGCTCACGCACCGGGGGCTAGCCCAACTTGGCAAGCTATACGGCGGTCTTGTCCATCTCCAAATAGGAGTGCTACACATCATGGCTGTATCAACCCCAAAAATGGCCCGTGAAATCCTCCAAGCCCAAGACAGCGTCTTTGCGAACCGGCCCGCTAATGTTGCAATTGCGTACTTGACGTATGACCGGGCCGACATGGCGTTTGCCAACTACGGCCCGTTTTGGCGTCGTATGCGCAAGATTTGCGTCATGAATCTATTTAGCCGAAAACGGGCCGAATCATGGGCCTCAGTACGTGAGGAAGTCAATGAATCGGTCCTCACTGTGGCGGAAAAAATTGGTTCACCGGTTAACATTGGGGAGTTGGTTTTCGCCCTCACGCGGAACATTACCTACCGAGCTGCGTTCGGCTCAAAATCGCACGAAGGGCAGGACGACTTTATGAAGATTTTGCAAGAATTTTCAAAGCTTTTTGGGGCATTCAATATGCAAGATTTTCTACCATGGTTGGGTTGGATGCATGCACAAGCATTCCAAAACAGAATGGCCAAAGCTCGCAAATCGTTAGATGTGTTCATAGATAAAATTATCGATGACCACATGGCTAAGAAGACTACTAAGAAAGATGACAGTGAGGCTGAGACAGATATGGTTGATGAATTACTCGCTTTCTTTGGAAATGATGCTCTAAACGAAGGTGACGACTCCAATTCTGCCTTTGCACTCACCAGAGATAATATCAAGGCGCTCATTATGGTAAGTGTATATATGACTTTTATTCTCTACTATCTGATTTGTACTAAAATTCCGCTGTCTGATTATCAATTTATTTTTTTATTTTTCATTTCAATACTCATTAAGAAAATTGGATATAATTATGGTAAGACTAAACAAGAAAGAAAATTGAAAATCATCATTACGTTATTTTTCTTTTTTATGTAGAAATATCTTACCATCGAAATTCTGTGACTTTAGTGTTGGGGTTACGAATCTAGACATATTATTTGCAGCATAGGTCTTGCGGGTTGGTGAGTATTTTTGTCTTTTTTCAAGTAATTAAGAAAATGTAATAATGTGCTTAATTCTTTTGGTAAGTAAAATTAATGTAGAGTTGGTTCAAGGCGCTTCCCCTTTCTGCTAGCAGTGCTTTTCTGTTCGATAGTTTAGGCTATGGTTGCCCTCACGGCTTTGTTGTGTAATTTTCTTCTTTTGTCGAAAAAAAAAAAAGGAAAACTGAGCATAATAGTACTTTTGATCGGAAAATATCACTCCGATTTATTTCGTACCCTTTCACTTAATGAGAAACAAATTTAACTATGCAGTGTCAAATTTTTCATTTTCAAGATTAATTTATTTTGGTACATCTCCGGAAGCTTTGCAGGCTTTGGACAATTTTTCATAATTGGCGCAGATTGAATTTTTAAGAAATAACAAATTCCTTACTAACTATTACTATTCAAAATGAAAATTATTACAGATTTTAGCTCATTATTGTACTTAATTAACTTCTAGTTCTTATAGAAATTTTCGTTTCTCCTCACAAAAAAAAAAAAAAAAATGAAAATGCAGGATGTGATGTTTGGAGGAACTGAGACTGTTGCATCAGTGATCGAATGGACCCTAGCTGAGCTAATGAAGAGTCCAGAAGATCTCAAAAAGGTTCAACAAGAGCTCGTCGATGTCGTAGGGTTGAGCCGTAGAGTCCAAGAAACCGACCTGGAGAACCTAACCTACCTCAAATGTGCAGTCAAGGAAGCCCTCCGTCTCCACCCACCAATCCCTCTCCTCCTCCACGAGGCCGTCGAGGACGGCGTCGTGGCCGGGTACTCGTTCCCCGCAGGGTCAAGGGTCTACATCAACGCGTGGGCGATAGGGCGTGATCCCTCTGCATGGGACGAGCCCGAAAAGTTTAAACCCTCCAGGTTTCTGAAAGATGGCTCCCCCGATTTCAAAGGGAGTGACTTCGAGTTCATCCCATTCGGGTCCGGCAGGAGGTCGTGCCCGGGGATGGCGCTCGGGCTTTATGGGTTGGAGATGGCTGTGGCTCATCTGCTGCATTGTTTTACGTGGGAGTTGCCGAATGGGATGAAGGCTAGTGAGCTTGACATGAACGATGTGTTTGGATTGACTGCACCCAAAGCTGTTCAGCTCGTTGCTGTGCCAAACTACAGGTTGAACTGCCCGCTTTGAAGTTTATAAGTTCAGGAGATCATCATCATGAAGAGTAGTACTGTTAGATGAGTCTATTTCTCTTATGTATGTGAAGGGTTTGATTATGTTTTCATTGTTTGAAGTTTGGACAACTTATTATGAATTATGATAATAACTGTTTCGATCTAACCCACATCCCGAACTAAAATACTTGCAAGCTGTTCTTCTGAAAATTAATAGAAAACTTCTTCCCTTAATCTAATCACAAGTTTCTAAAGCTCATACCTACTATTATATCAAAAGCTTCTTTTATGACCTAGCTACGCTCGCAAACTTTATATATCATGTCTTGTCAACTTGCTTATAACACATAGTTGTAGTGGTTAGAAACACGCAACTCAAATTAGGCATATTTAACTCTTGTGATTAAGAGCACGCAACCACGCAACTCAAACGAAACATATCTAACTACTGTAGTTAAGAGCATGTAATCACGCAACTTAAATAAGATATATCTAATTCATGTGGTTAAGAGCATGTAAAGTACATGCAAAGATCGAAAATTTGAAATACTCTTGAGAGAATGCATGATTGTATAGATGAAGTAAAGACATTTGTCTACCTTTTTCAATATATATATATATGATGTCCAATCCCTCTGCCCTAGCCTGACCACCAAGTAAAGCCACAACAGAGCAGGGAACCATCAGAAGAGCGCAACCATGCCCCGCAGCTGTAAAACAAACTCCTCTCCCGGACCTGGACGCCACGCCGCTGCAAGAATGCCGACAACGTCCGGCTGGGAGAAGACAGCCTCTTTTCTTTTTTCTTTTTTTTTTGGTGCGCGTGGCGCTTCCCTGATCTAGCTTGTGACATTAGTTCCCAGATCCCAAACTTTGAGAATCCATTCATAGTCATGTCATTGCTTCACTAGGGTTACAACTTTGCTTAGTTCATTTCAATTACATCTTACTCTCTTCACTGATAACGCTTCGCAGTCTGATTACCCATGCTTACTCTATGGACTATGCCAGACCCATCGATCATGTCCACAACTCCAATGACGACTTCGACTTTATTAACATTTATTTTAGTAAGTGTATACTGTTACAAGAGGTTGACAAAAAGAAAAAACCTTTGCTTGATGATAATGTTATTGATACAGCAGAGAGATACACATCAATATAATTACAGAACTGGGATACTGCCAATTTAGGTACTGGGTTTTTTGCGTGCTGTGCCTGTATCATTGATATCAGAAATGTTACTTGGACCTTCCGAATAAGATGTTATCCACGCTCTGTTTTATATGGTTGCCTACTCTGTTTAAATTCCTAGCAACACCTGATGCTACTAGGCCAGCGTTCCTCTTAAACCTGCATGTATAAATACTTAGTTCTTCAATCTATGGACTATAAACACAAGTTACGAAAGTGCATATTCCAACCGAAAACAATGTCTAAACATCTACTGATAACTCCTTTTTTTGTGAACTCAAATTTCCGTCTTTACCTGGTCAGGTACTCATCTCCGGTTGAATGTGGTTTATAGCTTCGAGGTTGAGGTAGAGGTCGAACATTGTCTGAAGAGGAAAGACACCAAGCTTGATGAACAATATTGATATGAATATTACAAGAAAACTACTCGAAACTTTATTAAAAAGAAAATGGAAAACAGGGTAAAATTTCTTTTCTGAGTAGGAAACTAGAATTTATTAAAAATAAAGAGGATACGCAACAGTGGATAAGACTTTCACCAAACAGAGAGTGCAACTACGAAAGCACAAACAAAGCCCGCAAAGAACTACTCAAAAATCAAAATATAAACCAACTTATGAAAATAGCAGAAACAGAGCAATCCATAAAATCTGAAGAAACTGATGTCCATAAGGAAGCTCATCCCTCAAACCTTGAAAAATCCTTTTGTTTCTTTCCACTCAAAGATCCCAGAAGGTAGCCATCATAGTACATCTTCCCAACAACAGTCCTTCCTTCTTCCCACCAAAATTTTGTTCGTGTTCTTTGCTCAAGAGCCATGCAAGTAGCTGGGATGATCCATCTGAATTTTGTTTGTGTTCTTTGCACAAGGGCCATGCAATTAGCTGGGATGATCCATCTGAATATAGCTTCTCCGAACAGCCTATTCCAAGAGCTAAAGCTATTGGACAATGAGAGGAAAAAAAAAAGTGATTCCCAATCTCAGCTCCAGCTTTTCATATCACACACTAGTGAGGAGGAGAGGTACCTTGGTCTTCCAGATTAGTGAGGAGTAAATTGTGTAAGAATGGGGTTGTCCATAAAATATTTTGAACAGGGGATTGTCCATCAAACAAATCGAACAATATTTACAAGAAAATATCCCCATCCACCTTCTCCTATCTGATCTAGAAGGAACCAGCATCATCTCACTTGTAGATAATAGTGCTAATAGTTCCTCCACTTCCAGGTTATTTCGGTGTGTTCGAAACTCAGATCAACTTACAAGAAAGAGACAGTTGATACACATTCTGGCAATATAATTATTATGATTTGGAAATAATCTGTGGAAATCAGGAAAGAAATGAAAGAAAGCTCTATGCCAGACCCATCTCTCTTCCCAAAACCTTACTTTTTACCCATTCCCCACCATGGAATAACTAAAACAAGCGGTCATGGAATTTATCCCATTCGATATCTCTTTCGAAGAATTATGACTTGAACATGGAAGCGCAATATTTAAATCCCACCTATTTTCTTATAGTCCATATTTACTTCTAATGACTGCATACTATAGTAAATTTCTTCCCTCTGGAATTTCCAAAGCCATTTCCCAAGTAAAGCCTCATTTCTTTTCACTAAATTCCCACCCCAGACCACCTCTTTCTTGAGTTGCCATTTTCCCATTTACTAAATAATCATTTTCTTCTTCTTTCATCTCAAGCAGTCATAGAATTGATCCATTCAATATATCTTTCGAAGGATTATGACTTGAACATGGGAGCGCAATATTTGAATCCCACCTATTTTCTTATAGTCCATATTTACTTCTAATGACTGCATATTATAGTAAATTTCTTCCCTCTAGAATTTCCAAAGCCGTTTCCCAAGTAGAGCCTCATTTCTTTTCACCAAATTCCCAACCCCAGACCACCTTTTTCTTTTACTTGAATCACCATTTTCCCATTTACCATATAATTTTTTTTTCCTTCTTTCCTCCCATCCTATAAAATGTCTCATCAATCACTCAATCCTCTTAGCCACACTAGCAGGGATTCAAAGCAGTAAGAGATAAAAATTTGGTAAACTGCTCAACACTGATTGAATCAAAGTTATTCTGCCTCCTCTCCACTTTCTCCACTAGCAGATCCCAGAAACTCACTGCCGTAGGAATCCCTCCAAAAGGCAGACCCACATATTTCATTGGCCAATTTCCTATTCCAAATCCCAGAATTTTGGCCAACTCATCAACTCTTCCTATTTGAGTGTTAATCCCAGCTACTGAACACCTCACCCACTTAGTTTTCGTCCCAGAAGCAAAATAAAATAAGCACACACAAAATGATTCAATTACTGTTGAGAGATCAGCCAAGTGCTGGAGAGAAAGAAATAGTATCGTATGCAAATTGAAAATGAGACATTTCAATTTCTTCTATCCCCACCCCCCAACACACTCAAACCTTCTATAAATGCCTCGCTGCGGCTCTATCCACCATTCTATTGAAAAAATCAACAAGTAGACAACCATAGTAAATAAGAGCGGGGGCAACAAATCTCCCTAAACCCTAATCCCTGTACCCTGTAGAAGCCCCAAACTTTCTCAATGAAGGAGAATTCATTAATAATGAAGGAGAATTCCAAAGATTTCAAGCATCCTCTCATCCTTTTCCTCCAAAGAATTCCAAACCCCTTCTTCTCCAAGACAAAATCGATACAATTACTTGCCAACAATAAGGATTCGCATACTGAAAGTGTGGCACCACTATTCCTACACTCCCCTACTCTGATACCATGATAAATTTTTTCACCACTGTACAAAAAGGCTTTAAGTTGTCAGGTGGAAAGGCGACAGCTGGTATATAGCTTTATAAACACTTGGCCCAATCAAAATAGGACTACTGTTCAATAATCAAACCTCACGCGGATACCTTTGTTTGGGGGACTATAGACAAGATAAATTGTCAATTTTGAGGGTGACTGGCAATTCTTACATGCGCTTTTTATTAAGGTAACCTACACTTGATGATTCTAATACGCGGATAACATTTGTTGGACAGGTGATGACTCTAGAACTAGAATAAAAGTTTCTTGACTTACCTCTATTCTAAAAGATTAAACTATTGGAAAATGGGCTAACAATTGTCATATAGCATGGCTGACCTAATAGCTATTATATAACACTCACCAAGTATTTTGGTAGCCAAATGAAAAACAACCCATTGACCATGAATTCCCAGGGGACATTTTCTGACTTCATACACCAAAAGGTGAATTATATACCAATATCAAGAATAGTTGGAGAACTCAGTCTGGTGTTAACTAGAAATGCCCTATGTCAGAACATCACAATGCAAATGAAATGACCCAAATACAATTCTCATGAATTTCAACTAACTTCACCTAGTAATGGTAGTTAAGAAAGTACAACTACACTGCTTTAAGGGAGAAAAGTACATGTGCACTTGCATAAATATTCACTATTCACTACTGCAAAGAATGTTAGGCATTTAGTTCACATTTAGGAAGGCTAATCAACTGGGTTCAGCCAGTTACTCGCACTAGTTATATTTCATGAATTACATCTAAGTTCAGCTATTTATGATAAATACAAGTAGAATAAAGAACTATCAAATGAACTTCCATGCACTTGACTTTTGGAACATGGATTTAAGAATATATGACAAATTTAGTATCAGAGCCTAATCAAAATCAAGAAATTATTGAGATCACCCAAATTAATGAAAGAAAAACTTCACATACCTCCACTTTTACGAGCAGGAGTAGGAGCATGAGCCTGGTCTGCGGGTCTTTTGTCATATAATATCTGACACAAGCAAAACCAATTGATTTAATGAGAAATTGAGAACAAAGAATATCATAACTCATTCAAATTGGAGTAGCATGAGATTATGAATTATTGAGTGCCAAGTCTGAAAGGTTTAGACATTTCTGCTCCTGCAGCTGGTCCTTACCAACAATGTCACAACTAGAACTAGAAGCCCCATTTAGTGAGGGGGACAAAGTGCTCTACAATAACTTTCAAACAACCTCCACACACAAAAATAAAATGCAAATAGCACTTACAAATCATGAAAACAAGAAAAAGACAGAGCAACACCTCAAGACCAACACAAAATGGCAATTCCGCCTGTTTTTTATGTGGATCACTTGAATCTTTCCTGTCTAAGAACACCGAGTAACCTACACACCCGTACTTAAAATCCGTAAGGCTGCGATCGGCTTTTGAAGCTTCCAACTCCGTTTCTCCCACAATGTAGCTGGGTACTGGGCCACAAACACACAAATAAGCACATATCTTATTATCGAATGAAGTCTTAAGTTGGAATCTAATCGCTACATAAATTACCACGCACCTTACAGGCTATACAGTCCACAAAGATTAGAGATTTCAATCACTATCGAAAAATCTTAAGCATCAAATGAGCCTTACTGAATGTTGTAGCAGTAACAAGTTTCCATCTTTCATATATTAATCCCATGAAAGTTGCAGATAGTCTATGAATCAAACATTGAGCTTGAGAGAGAGAGAGAGAGAGACCTTGATTGAGAGTTCTGTAGAAGCCAACGCAGGTGGGGTACTTGGATTTGGATTTGTGTAGAGAAGAGTAATAGAGGCAACCCTTGCAGGATCTTCCCCTTGTTGAACCTCTGCTCTGATTAGGGTTAGGGTTTTGGTTTTGAAATCGTTCGCCTTCCTTATCCATCGCTCTCTATTTAATCGGTGAATTGGGTTTCCAACATGGACCTTCCCTTTTGTTTCTTCTACTTTTTTGCTTTTGCAGGCTCTCTGCTCTTTTTTTTTTTGGTTCATTCAGCTTTCACTTGAGATTCTCATGGCCGTTGGATGCAAATCAGACGGTTGGAAATTAAGAACCATCCTATTATTTTTTAGGGGCTTTTCTTCGTCAGTCTCATTTTTATTAATTTTTACCGGTAAGTATATTTTTCCGTCATGAAAATGGATTTACGTCCTCAATTTTTTTGAGAAATTCCTTCATGTTCTGTGGGCTGAAAACTACTTTATTATACAGTGAATAATAAGTTGCTTTACTGTTTACACTTATGAGTATCATCAAATAAATCATCTACAACTAGTTGGGCTCTACAATATTTGTGGATATCTTTTTGTGTTGGGGCTTCATTTTTATGAAATTATGCTCAATCATCTTTAAATTTTGGACTATTGATGGAACCAATTATTTTAAGTTTGAATTGTTTCATTTTTTATTGTTAAATCAAGATCTAAGAGTGGTTGCAATACAGGGAATATTATTATATCATTCTCACTTCAAGAACCTTGCAATATAGAGAACGCCGCCCATGGGGATTCGTTTCTGCACCTTCCTCCATCTCCGATGGAGTAAAATTCCGGCGCTTACCCTGGTGTCGCAGTTGTCGAGTCCGGCCCTTGCCGCCTCTTCTTTTTTACCTTTTTTCTTCCAGAAGTCGAGGTCTTTGACCCGGTTTGAGGCGATGGATCTTCTTTCTACCCAGACTGCTTTGCACTGGGGTTTGGAATTGTTTTCGGTTCGGAGCCAAGGATTGGTGGCTGCTGGTGACTGGAAGGTTTGGGATCCAGGGATCCCGACGTCGTTTTGGAGGCCAAAATTGGGATTCGGAGCGGCTCCGGTAGATCTGCAATCAGATCGGTGGAGGCACTATGGTATGGGGGACCCGAACCAGATCTGGGATGCAGTAGGCTCGGGTTGGTGGCTGATGGTTGCTGCACGCCGGGAGTTTGGACGAAAGTTCTCGCTTTGGTTTCAGGTTGTGTCAAGGATCAGGTTACTACGGTTGGCCGTGGTGCTAGGTCCTCTCAGCGATGGGTTCTTCCGTCTGTGGTGCGGCGAAACGACTGGACGAGGAGCGCAGGGGTTGTGTGTGGTTGAGGGTGGCGCCGTGGGTTCTTCCACCGGTGACAGTCGACGGCTGCCGGCTGGGGTGCATAGACGTTCGGGTGCCCAGAGAGGATCTGATGCTAAGGTGCCCATGTGCATGGGTGCCCAAATCAGATTCAAATGGGCTTGGGCTCTTGTCAGGTCTGTTTTGGCAGACTTGATTTGGGTCTCGGGCCAGATTTGGATCCGTATTTGGGATCCGGGTCGTTTATACATTCGGATCTTGGATCCGAAACAGCTGCTCAAATTGATCTGGTATTGGTTCTGGTTCTTAGGAGTTCGTTTGCTAATTTTCGAGTTTCTGACACCCTCGATTACTTTCGAACTCTTGGTGAGCGAATCACCTCTCCTAGGTGATCATATCACCGGTTACGGTTACGGTTACTATTACATTTACACTGCTTTCGTGACATATGCAGTGCAGCGATGTCGTTCGACATCAAGTCACATCCTGGTTACCTTTCATTTTAGATGCGTATGTGCATCTTATTATCCTGTTTTATTTATGCTTCAGTATAGATGCGTCTGTGCATCTTGTTATGCTTTCTTATTTTCTTTCGATGCTTTTGCATCGCTCCATGTAACCCTCAGTTATCACTTAATAAGAGTGGTTGGAGTTTCATTGTTACGAACTTATGCTCAATTATTTTTGAATCTTGGTCTATCGATGGAACCAATTATTTTATGTTTGAATTGTTTCATTTTTTATTGTTAAATCAATATCTAAGAGTGGTTGGAGTTTCATTGTTATGAACTTATGCTCAATCATTTTTGAATCTTGGTCTATCGATGGAATCAATTATTTTATGTTTAAATTGTTTTATTTTCTATTTTTATATCAAAATTTAAGAGTGGTTAAACATAATTTCTTTACTTAGTTATTGAGCATTTGAATACCACTTCCTTCTAAGAGTATGTTTGCGCCTAGTTGAAAAGATAAAACACAAATTTCTTTTTAAATAGGGTTTTTGTCCATTTACCCTATTTTTAGAGATTTTTTTCCCACTTATCCCATTAAGTGTTTTTAATTCCCTCTTACCCAAAACACTCTAAGGAGGTCTTCCTTAATACCCCATTAAGATTTTTTTTTTTTTTTAATTTTTTTAATACCATTTTACCCTCACCCATTTGTTACTTAGAGAGAGAGAGAGAGAAACCATAGGAGACTTCGCCGAAGTTTTTTCACCGGCCGCCGGAATCCGGTCACCAGCCGCCGCCCACCGGAATTTGTTGAATAGACCTCTATTGCCCCATAATAGACGACTATCAACCATGTATTGCCCCTCAATAGGACTTTCAGTCGCCAGAATAGGAATTAATCTCCCTAAATTTAGACAAGGGAAAAATTCATGAATAGTACCCGAAGTAAGGGTCACTACGAATTTCAGTACAGCAAGTTCCAAAACATAAATTTTGGTACATCAAATATGAAATGTATTTCATATACGTACACGGTGTCAGTAACTCCGTCAGTCTGCATGCCATTACTCACATAATGAAGGGCAGAATTGATTTTTCATTTGTCAATGGGTTTCCTCTCTCTCACTCTCTCCGTCTCTCTTACTCTCCCTCTCTCTCCCTCTCTCCTAACCTCGCTCACCGAATCCAAATACCTCCACAGCTCACCAATGGCTTCCGACGACCTCTCCTCTGTGTCCACCACCGCTGCTACAAGAGCCCCAATGCCTGGCCCGCTCGCGTTGTTCCTCTGCCACATGTTTCTCGCTCCTCTCATGTTGACTCTCTCTGTATTATCTCTAAACTTTCAAGTTTCAATCTCTTCCTTCTCTCTTCTTTCTCTCAGGTCTGCCATCTCTGTTCTTCTCTCTGCCTGCTTTGCACCATTGGCATCACTAACTACAATCAGAGGTCCGAGTTCGACTCGGACTCGGACTCTCGCAACATGTCGGACTCGGCGGCGTTCTTCGAGTTGCTGTGTCAGCGGCAGGTGGATAAAATCTGGGGGTGTTCGTCCTCTTCGAGCTCAAATTGGCGATCGCCTTAAAGCCCAAACATTGCCAAGCTTGGCGTCGAGAAATTCGATAGTGGCAATGGTGGCCGCTTCACCCACCGCTTCTCACAACCTCATTTATCTATCATCAAGTAGTTTCATCGCTTTCCCCCAACAACATCACATCCTTCGGGTCTAATTCTTTAGTTTTGACTTCCTTCGAATAGGTATTTTTGGTCTACACCTCTTGGTGAGCTGTGGAGGTATTTGGATTCGATTTACTATGCGCGAAGAATAGCGTAGGAGACCATTCTTTTCGATTCGTTCTGGGAGGACCAGCGATTGTCGTCCGCTGTGATGGGAGGACGCTGTGTTGAAAGGGTGGTGGTGTTGCTTGCACGCTGCACTGTGCAAGCAGGTGAGAGAGAGAGAGAGAGAGAGAGAGAGAGAGAGAGAGAGCTAGGTGCCCAGAGTAAGAGAGATGGAGAGCTAGGTGCCCAGAGTGAGAGAAGAGAGAGGGCTGAGTGCTCATAGTAGAAAATTTGAAAAGACCGTTTTACCCCTTAAAATACGGCCAGCTAGCACCAAACTAACGGCGTCAATGACATCGTGTATGCTTACTGATCAGTTTTGAAACCTCATGTACCAAAGTTTATGTTTTGGAAATTGCTGTACTGAAATTCGTAGGGGTCCATAGTTCAGGACCACTTACCAAATTTTTCCCTTTAAACAAATAAAACTTTGATTACAGAAAAAAAAAAAAAAAAACAATGAGATTACATCAATTCAAAACTTTTTTTTTTCTTTCCTTCTATCCCATTACTTTAAAAAAAAAATTTGATTTGGGCACCCAATCTTCTTCTTCCCCCTTCTTTCCCGGTTGCAGACCATCGAATCCCTTTCTTCTTCGTTGTTTTCCCCAGTTTCAGAAATTTTTTCCATCATAATTTCTTTTGATTGATCTGCACCCACAAAATCGTTCAATCACAGCCTTAGATTTCAAAACGAAAGGAATTAGCAACTGAAAGAGAGTGAGAGAGAGAAAGTACAAATGCAGAACATGACGCCGGCGATGCCGAAGATGACGACGGACGACGTCGGTGCTGGACTGCTGGAAAACGACAGGGAAAAAGGCCGACAGAGGGATGAGTGCAGGGAAGAAGGCTGGACCTTCCGTCTTCAGGCCATCGAACCTGGCCAACGACGGAGAATTGGTCGCAGATGAAAGCTGGGAGGAGAGAGAGATGATTTCTTTGACCTCGTCGCCGGCAACGTCATCGGAGCTCTTCGCCAGCGCCTCAGATCTACAACCAGAGAAAGTAGAGAGAGAGAGATTATTAGTGGCATGTGCGTAATTTGATAATTAAGTTAAACTTAAAAGTGTCTTTTTCTCTTACATGGTGTTAGTGAGAACAAAAATTTGTTGCTGGGGTAAGTAGGATGATTTTGGTCTATTTTGGTGCTTTGAGTCAAGGACCCGTTTAAATATCGAATTTGACACACACTTCTCATGTGCACTTGACGATTGACAGATGAATTAGAGTTGCTCCTAGAAATAAAAGCAATTAAAATATGGTTGAACTGCGGATGATGAACAGAGTTTATTATAACACGTCCCTCGTACTCTTATGATGGCTACAAACATAAGAGAGTACATATGCATTTTAGCAGATGCATATTTCTGTCATCTTCTTCTCTCCATCTCGGAGACTTGCATCAAATATGAACTTGGATTTCTTTTTCTTTCTCATCCACACCCCACCTACATTCTTGATGCCAGTGATATTTGTATCCATGACCTCTTCGGTGCTAGCTAACTTAGATTTAAAAGATTAAAAGAAGTCGAACAACTGCCTAAAATCAAGTAATCGACACTCCCAATCGCAATGGAATCTGTCTAAAATTTCCTGCTGTTTCATTCAACAAGCAGCAAGGCACAGCACATGAGATCTACAATTCTACATTCTCTTATAAGGCACAACTTGTATCAAAGAGTTGCATACATATCAAAATATATAACTGGTCAGTAATGCTGGGAGAAAACAAGTCAACAGATAAAATTGCGGTACTATCATTTCAAAAGATTGGTTTGATCACCCTCCCAATCTTAGAATGCCCATCAACATAAAAGACACAGATGAAATTAGTTAGTATTAAGATGACCCCAACCACCATCTACTGAACTACCAAAACTACACTTTCTATCATAAATAAGGATTCTACTCGCTAAAAGGAGGAAAAAATTAAGCAAAACACTAAACTGCTGCCATTATAATAGATTGAAGAGGCTTATACAAAATTAAAAATTCTTCCATGGGAGATATTACTGTACAGTATTACTGCTCCGCTGCTATTGAGTTCCAAAATTTTTAGTGGTCAGGGTGGAGATAATCACAAGATGATCCCTTTTTGCAGTGCCCACTCTCGAAGTACCTGCACACTCTCCCTTTGAAGGGAGGCCTGGAAGAACCTCCTCCCCCTCCACCACCAAATGACGGCTGCCTATTCCAAGGCTTTCCCCCACCAAAACCAGAATCTCCACCATGAGAACCGCGATCCCTTTGATTTGAGAACCTATCTCCGTTCTGAGTTTGATTTGCAGTGGGAGCAGACCAACCAGAATTTGCATTCCCAAGTGCCGGCCCTTGACCAGGTGGAGCCCAACCAGGATTAGCACTTACAGATGGCGGTCCTTGACCAGGCGGAGGGGCCCAACTGGGAACTGCATTTCCACGTACTGGAACTTGACCAGATGCAGACCATCCTGGACTCTGACTAGGAGCAGCCCAATTCATGTTTGAATTTCCTGGTACTGGTCCTCCCCAAGCCACGTTTGGATTACCCGCCACTGGCACCCATCCAGAATTTTGACTCTCCTGTCCCATTCTTGGCACAGTACTTTGGTTATCAGAAACACTCGAGCCCCAAGGTACCTGAGGTTGTGCTGGAGGCTGAATGTATGATTGATTACTAGGAACTGGAGGTCTCCAAGCATCAGAGTTTGGAACACCCGAGAAGCCTTGTGCTGGGAAATTTCCAGCTGAATTTCCTGTATTAATAGATGAGGTACCATTGTTAGTAGGAGGCCAGTAACCATGGGACGGATGTTGGGCAGGGACATTCGTAGCATTATTTGGTTCTATCTTTTGGGATGGAGCACCTCCCCAGGGTTGAGATTCACTTCCGGGTACTGTACCAGAACCCCATGCTCGAGTATCACTAGCAGTGGTACGATTAGTCACCGACTGAACCAGATTTTGCAGATTTGAAACAATGTTTTGCACATCAGGTAATGGTTTCACTGAGGCATTGGCCAATACCGGTCCCGATACTGTTACTTGACCATGCATTTGAAGAGCATTGGGTGCTGCAGTCATACCAGGTAGAGAAGTTGAAGGATCATTTCCAGAAACTCGCATGGCAGTCTCTGGAGTAAGTACCGCATGAGATTGCATCACTCCATTGCCTCCTGGACTGGGTGGCCAATTATTCTCATACGCTTGCCTCTTTGCCCCACTAATGGGAGTTTGAGATGGAGTAGGCGAAGGAAAGTTTGTTGTACCCCACCCATCTGAGGTATACTTGGGAACCTCAACTGATGATGGAGTACCCCTGCCTGTGGAAGAAATAATTTCATTATGAGCTCCCCAGCTGCCTCCTCCAGATTGGCTTTCTAAACTCTGCTGTAATTGAGCTCCTTGAGCTTTCCCAGAACTTGCAGGCGTCAGATGTGAATCATGCACCATTTGAGCCTTTGCAATTGAAGGATCTTTCTGGAACTTTCCCACCAATGCATCAGTTACTAATATAGAATCTTCTTGTTTATCGGTGTTTTTCCACACTCTCAAGTTGGGAGGAAAATAGCCAGTGTTATTCCATTTACGCAGCTGTATCATGGAAAACGGTCCCTGGACTTTCCCAGATGGATCCTGATAATGCCATATTTTTTCAGTTTCATTGATATTGGCCACAGATTGTGCCACTCCTGTGGAAATAGGTGCTGCTCTATTTTCTGGTGCACCAGCAGGAGAGGCTTCAGATGGTACCACAGACTGTGTACTCCTACTACCTGTTTCTAGACTTGATATATTTTGTTTGTTCTCCCAGTAGTTTGTTTGCGGTGTCTCTCTTCCTTGACCCCATGTATCATTCACTATCTCACCAGCTCCAGTTGTATTCTCTGCTTTGTTGAAGATTCCTTTACCAGACATGCTTCTGCCAAAGTCACGATTCATATTGGAAAAGTTCCTAGTCCCACTCCAGGAATCATTCAAAGAAGATCCACCTCTTCGTGGAGAAATTGGCTCCCTCCCCTTCCTGCCAAAGCCAGACCCTGTTGGCCTAGTGTAACTTTCTGCATGAATTGAAAGCTATGTCATCTTTCAATAATCAACAAAAGAAAGTTGCACTAGCAAATTTAAGATAATATTTCATAACATGCACGTTGAAAGGGACCTTCTCTCTTATCACCTCCTTCATCTTCATCTTCCTCAGACTCATAACTTGGATCCATATTTGGATCAGCATGTATTTCTAGAGTTTCCTCCAGTCTACGCTGGCGTTCCTCAGGGGTCTTCAAAAGCTGCAACTTCTCTACACATTCTCTAAGCGTGAAAGGAAGTTAAGGATTACTTCACAGCTATCCCTCATCTTGTCAGATGACAGATATAACAGAAACAGCAACAACTACAGTTATAAAAGAAATTCAGTGTGTTTCTTTCCCATAAATGACAAAAAAAAAACTTATATTATTATTTTTTTTTTTGAAGGGAAAAATTATATTATTATACTCCAAACAAATATGTTATTTAAAACTAAAACAAACAAAAACAATATTTATAGTGTTTGGCCAAGTAGTTAAGAGAAGGAACTTTTAGTCTATAACTGATGTTCTGTCATGCATCTGCAAACCTGACTGTTGGTACCATAACCCTTGAGCTTACCAAAACATACCAACAGCCACAGTTTAATCCTCCTATTTATGGTAAGGCACCAACTTTAAGTCCACCAATATGTGGCACCAAATCAGATGGCAATTGGTAACACTACTACCAATAAGCCAACAGGACGTAAATTGTCTAAAATCATAGCAGATGAGTCACATTGGTTGAACATATGTCAGCTTTTCTAGCATGCTAAACAAATTTAAAACAAGTAAAACTAAAAGAAATAAATAAATAAAAATTGGTGAAGACAAAATAAGCAGCTGAACCCACAGCCTTCAAAGAGAAATAAATGAACAAATTCACCTGCATTTTGTCTTATTCTTTTTATTCTTCATGGAAATAACTAACATACGAATTAGGTCAACTCACTCCAAGGCCACAGCCTTCAAAGACTACAAGTTATACCACAGGATCATAATAAAATTCAATGGATAACTCAGACCTCAAGAAAGAAAGCAATGGATAAACCTCCAAGTAAACAGTCAAGCATTGCACCCACAAGAATATATATTAAACTGAAAAAGAAAAGGATATTCTTTCCTACGGCCTTTTTCACTAGCTCGATCACGAAGGTGTTGAAGTCGCACTGTTTCCGTTTCCAACCACTGTCAGAATAAAACAAATAACTTAATAATGCAAAAAAAAAAAAAAAAAAAAAAAAGCTAATATAGCATCCATGATAAAGAACACTAGAAAACAAAATTGAATTGAAACTATAAGATTAAAAGTCCAGTCAACATTAGCCAGAATCTATGTTGGCTCTAAAACAAGAGGATAAGATGATGCTTGAGAAAGAAAAAAAAAATACAACAGACCAGTGAAAATGTGAAAGATCCACAAGAGCCTTGAATCAACTATGCTTTTTCCTTTTGGACTGGAAAACGACTACACTAAGAAACAGCATATACAACACTAGAACCCAACTAGAACTACAACACAGCAGCATTTCTGTCCAGCAAATTATAGATGCTGAATGCTTCCTATATATTGCAGAGGTAGAAGCCAATAGAGATGCTAAAATAAACCCTTCCGATTAAAACTCTACCTCCACCCTTTGCATCATCAAAGACCATTTTATTCCTTTCCATCCACAAAAACCCAAAATACTGCCATCATAGATCTCCCCAAAACCAATCCCCTCTTCATTCTACCAAAAAGTTGTACCTCTCACAAAGTAAAGCTCTTGCTAGTATGTCTATATCATAATCGCCTCATAATGAAAAGTTAATGTCACCCTAGACATGTTACGTCTCTTCTTGCAAAAGTTAAATCTACAATTGCAAGTACTTTTTGATGAGAAACAAACTTTATTTAGAAACAACAAGAGCCACAACCTAAAATAGCACTGCTACTCCACCAAGAATCAGCACACTCGTGCCTATCTAGAACATCACATGACAGCAGCATTATAAATGCCAAACACTACCTAAACTCTGAAAAAGTAGACACCTACAAAGATGCCAAAAGAACCTTTTCCAATACATTCTCCACATCCTCACGCTTTGTATCATCATAAATCTAAAATATTCCCATCATAAATCTGCCAATCTCTGATTCATTCCATCAAAAAAGCTATACCTCACACAATGCAAGGGTCTTTCTAGGCTATACTCATGATGAAGAGTTAGATGTAGACATGTTACGCCTTAGCTATGTTATTGCATAAGTTAAGACACAACCTTAAGACACAAATTTATTATATGCTTCATTATGGGTGGTATGATAACAGAAACAAAATAAAAATGACTGATAATACTGCAACCCAGAACCTGTAACTAAACCTCAAACCTATCTTGACAAAAGGCAAGAAACAGATTACGAAAGTTGGATACTGGGGATGAGGATAGCAGCTATGTCAAACAGGCTTCCTCTTTACAGATCAATCTCCAAAGTTGTGGAACCAGACATGAAGGAATATTGTCTAAAATAATAAATAAAACTTTGTAGTAACTCAGGTAGGCTAGTTAGCTATCAAGACCCTTTATTTAGCATATAACTAAGATTTTAAGTTTCTAGAGTGAAAAGTGAGTCCTGCCAACATTAAAACTTAGGGCTAGTTTGGGATTGCTGTGACTTTTAAAAAAACATTGTTGTTGCTATGTTGTGAGAATAATCAGCTGTGAATTAAAACAGTTTCGTGTTTGGTAAATAATATTTTTAAAAGTGTTGTCAGTACATAAAACAACTGCAGAGTGTGTTTTGATCAACAGCAGCTTCTAAAAGCAACCTCTGGGCTGCTTCTAAAATCTGTTGCTAGTGACCTATAACTTTCAATTAAACCTGCTTTTTATTTATTTACCAAACACAATAAAATCTAAAATTTTAAACAAAAGCTGATTTTTTTAAAAGCGAAGCAATCCCAAACGGGGCCTTAACCTATCACCATACATCTATCAATAAACAAACCCAAAAGGGGGTGGGGCTTGAATATACTGGAGATACTACCATTTGATGCAGAAAGACAGAAACAAGCTTCAGATTTTCTCTTCATTCTTTGCAGCAATAACATAGTTTTCTTAACAGGCCAATCATCATGAAATAGAATAGAATAATTTCATAAAAGCAACTTTAAAGATATCTACAGCTACAATTTTCCTGCAAACTGTTTCCCAAATTCCAGAAACTCATCTTATTTAATACCTCTTGCAAACCAATCTAGCTAACGTACCCTATCACCTCCTAACACAACTTGGACATCAAACACTGAATCAGCCTCTTGCATTTGCAGAGACAACTTTAGTCATAGAAAGTAACTTTAGGCCATTTCAGTACCATCCATAAAGTTTCTCAAACTCAGAAACTCAATCGAATAACTGATGTCAAATTTCAAAAAATAAAAAAAAGTAGAAAATAAAACCACTCTTCATTGAGGAGCATAAGTCTTCTTTGAGATCATAAAGACATTTAGACAGAGGAAAAGGCCTCATTGATGAGCAATATCAGATTTTTGATTATCAATGCATCAAGATGCCCCATATATGCAGCTTAGCTACCAATAATAAGACAAGTGATAATATAAAAGAGTTCTTTACTGTCAACATAAGTATTTATGTTCCAATTGTGGAGTCTCAAGAGTCTACAAATTTGCTTAACTGTACGGGAATTTGATAAGCTACTGACTTCTGATAACAAATACGGATTTATCAGATTAAATATGTGGGCTTCATTTTATTTTTCTCTCTGTTCTGCACACAGTTCACTTGGAATGCTGTTAGCTGCCATTGAACAGCAATATCTCTCCATTCTGTTTTCTACATAATCACACTTTTCACCAATTGTTCCTTACCTCAAACCCCACCAGCCTAAAAGATTATTCTAACGATTAATCCCCAGCAATTTCTAACCTCAATGAGTTTAAGATGTAACAATCAAATTCAAATGCAACTTGTGCAACATGCAAATAATGAAGAAAAGTAAAAAGCAATACTCTTTCCAGAAAAGGTGCGAGGAACTTACATCTTTGACTCTGACCGGTTGCAGTACCACTGCTTTCTCTTGAACATCACCCTACAAGCACCACTTTCTCAGGACAAGAACTTCTCAAACCAGGAAAATTTTTTTTTTTTTTTTAAAAAAAAAAAAAATCCCAACAACAATAATAGAGCATAGAATTACCACAGTTAGCCGGTTGATAAGTCCACATTTTATGCTCTGTCGCAGTCGTTTGCATTCATCCTAGCAATAAAATAAATAAGCAAGTGACTAACATCGAAATTGAAACAGAAGAAATATCTTCCTATAACAACTTTTGCTCATAAAGCTTCAGGTCTCATTTTGTCAATAACATTGCTAAAAGTTCATCCCCTTCAGAACAAGAGGATATCCAAATCATGTCTGTATTGGTGACATTTGTGAAACATTTAGTTATGAAGATTGTGATAAAACTAATTCTCTCGCTCTTCTAATTTTAAGGAAACGTTATATGCTAAATCACCTCAGTAAACTCTTGGTTTGAGATGATATCAATTGTAACGATCTCTGTCTTGTTTAAGTTTAAAATCTCTAGTAAGATGTCTGTCATCCTTTTACCAACTTTATATGGCTCGGCAGCTTTGCATGTACCTGTTCAGAAAATCAATTTGAAAAATGAACTTTACAATTTGGAGAGATTTCACGCCTACTTTACCCAGGTCAAAACTACAATGAAAGACAGTAAATCAATAGTTACCTATAACTTGGACCAGCCTATACAAATCTTGCTTTTGACCACTACCAGAAATTCTAATTCTGACAAAAGAACCAGCAACCTTTTCCTGAAAGTTATCCGTATCTTCAAGTAGATCTTCCACCAAATTACGTCTTAAGTAAATTAAATTAATGTTGTGAATATCAATCGCTGCAAAATCCTCGACATTAGATTGGGGTTCATTCTTTTTACGTTTGCGTTTCTTGTCCTTACTGGCTTTTGCCGGAGTATCAGAATGCCCATCAGCCTCCAACTGATTACCTTCAGTATCAACGACACTTCCCTGATGATCATCAACCTGAGAATCCTCTTTCATAAAAAAGTGAGATTCAAGAAGCTTTAACATTTCAAAATGCCCAACACGTGGTTTCCCAAATAAACTTTGAAGCCTTAAATCACAAATTATCTGACTTTTCCGGCGAGGGTCACGAAGTTTGTTCCTTTTTATATATTCTAGCAGGAGAGCCTGAACATCGAACTGAGATAAAGCAGAACTGTCACCATTTCTCATATGCATAACAAACTCCAAGAGTTCTTTTGATGCCCATTCTGTATTGTCATCTGCATATCGGCCTCCAGAACCAGTTGCTGGACTTGATGAATTTTTTCCCTTTGCACGGGTCTTCAACCGTTTTTTACCCTTTCTTCTTTTAGAGTTAGTTGAATCCAAATTCTCAGAATTATCGGAATCAGACCCTCCATCAATATTAGCATCATAAGGTTCATCATGTGACCCATGTTTATTAGCATGCCCAGCTGATCCTTTCCATGGATTCTTGGCCTGTGAAAGATCATCAAGCGTTAGAGATAACCTCTCCTTTAAGTCTGTCCAATAATCCTTGAAGAGGTACTCCCAGCTGCTTTTATCATCAAAATCTACTGCATCCTGCACAAGCACAGAAAAATAGGAATGAACATGTAATGTGAAGCAGACCTGAAAAATCACACTTCAGACTCCAAGCAAAGAAAGAGTAAAGGAAGCAGAAACATAAAATGCAAAATACTTTCTTAAAGACGAAAGAGTTCTTAAGTTTGGACTAAAAATTAAGATTATATGAAATCCAACTGATGATGCATTCAAAAGATTGTTGCATCTTTAACTTGAAAGAAATAAAAAGGCAATTACTCGGGTGCCATACAAAACTAATTTCAAAAGATTGTTGTATCTGTCAGGGGTTTATCTCTTGCTTCTTCTAAATGATCCACAAATGCACCTGCAGATGTAACCTTTCTTGTTTCTTTTCTATTACCTGCTTTCTAGGATGTAACAAGTTGATTTGACCACACATTATTTCCACATACTAAAATCCTCCAATGTAAAATATATACGATATATATGCATATGGTTCACCATATAGTAACAAGGTTAGCAAGAGTTAAGTACAAGAGAATTATCCAAACAGAAGATGGATGGAAAAAGGCAGACATACCTTCTCCTTGTTTCCATGTTCGTTCTTTTCAATCAACATAACAGTTTTCATGCATGTCTCGCAAAAGCCTTTGTTTCCTTTAATGCATAAGATAACAGCATCTTTGGTACACGCCTTGCAGAGGGAAAAGGTGCATGTATAACACATGTAGTGGGCATTCTTCTCACAGTTGCTACAAAGGTGCCAACCTATTTATAGATAAATTAGTTACTTCCAAGCAACTAAAAGACATGAAAACCATTTTGAAATTCGCATTTCTCTAGATGATAAGGAGTTGAACTAACCAAACCATACATATCAACAGTAATACCTGATAAAAGTATACTTGGATGAAGAAATCAAAATACCAATCACACTAACTGAAGCCTCACTCTTCAAAAGACACCGACTACTAATGCAAAAAGACTAGGTCATACAAGAGATGAGAAATCACCATTGACATACACAGGATTTCAGGTACCAAGCAAGAGTCTGAATGACAAAATATAATTGCTGTATCCTTGCATATATCATAACAGGTAACTAATATTTCCTAGGAAATGGTTATCTCTGGCAGGAGGTAGAAGCTGGGTACTGGTTGTGTTACTTTACCTGGTAGCCAATGAGGTGGGGGAAGGCCTAGTTCTAATTTTTACCGTTGGGCAAACTAGAATTATTTTTAACGTTGAAAATATCTTGGACCACGATTCGGGCGGGCAATAAGTATCAAGAGGTTTAGAAATCCCTGTTAGAGGTTGACAGTGCAGTATATATAAACTCAACGATGATACCTCAATTGCCCAAAAGAGTGTCAACCTAAAACCTGTCATTTAGATGTGTCAGTAAGCATTCTTCCTAAAATCTCCATACCAATCGCTTGTGGCCCATATTTGTTTCTAATGATAATAGCGTAAAAAAGCAACCATTTCTTCCTGAAATCTCCAAAGCTCATTCCCTAGAAGAACCTCTTTCTCTACATCCAATCCCCAAAACAATTGGTCAAACTCTCACACTGGCTTCAAGGGTCTCCCTATATCTATCTCAGTGTGTGTCTCTCTAAATTTGATCTCTAACCCTTTTACTTTGCATATTATGTATGTTTTTCGAGTTTGATTTAGAAAGTTTGCTTACATTTAAGTGGAAGTTTGGCACGTACAATCTAGGTGAACTTTGACATGATACTCTAGGTGAAGTTTACAACATTCTCTTCTTTTTCAGTGTTCGTCTCTAAAGAACATAAAAATAAAAAACACGAAAGTTTTCAAAGCAACTAGCATTAAACTACGGACCCAAAGTTTTCTTGCTGATATATTGGCGGTAATTTTGATTATTTGACTTGCTGGCAACTAATAAAACTTACTTTATGAACATGAAAAAAGTAAGCCAATTTATTAACATGGAATCTCCAAAAATTAGACATCTGAAAGACAGGGAATAAGTAAACAAAAAAAAGTTGTTTTAAAATGGATTTGGTGAAAAGTAAGATAATTAAGGCAGCAACTTACCACAATTCCATCGACCCTTGGCCCGAAAGAATGCCTCATCACGATTAACACACGAAGGATGATATGCCTTGGGACATCCCCTGAAAACAACCAACAAAATCAGTATCATTCAATCAATCACAGCAGTAAAAGGAAGCACAACAATGCAGTAGAGATAAACTGACCTCCGGTCACAGAGCACGAGCTCACCCCCATCAAAGCAAATGAAGCAGACATCCTCTTCCTTCTTCTTTGAGAGGACCTTTTCAGAGGCCGCCGCCTTAGAATTTTTCCGGCGCTTCCTCTTTCCACCAACGCCAGAGGTATTAGTATCTTCTACCATCTCCATTTCTTCCGCCTCTTCCTCCTCTGCTGCCTCCATCTCATCTGCCTCCATTTCTTCTGCTCCTTCTGCTGCCTCAGTCTCTTCCATTACATCGTCACTCACATCTGCCGCAACCGCCTCAGTAGTCACAACGGCCTCATCAGCCTCATCAACCATGTTGGTCACAGTCGCAGTCAACTCATGTCCTTCTACTTCAGCCTCTTGTTCCTCCTCCCCGGACACCTGAGTCTGAATGGTATCATCAACCATGTCTTTCACATTCAAATTCTGCTCACCTCCCTCTGCTTCCGCCTCTTGTCTCACGTCCCCAGACACCTGAGTCTCAATGGTATCATCAACCATGTCTTTCACATTCAAATTCCGCTCACCTCCCTCAGCTTCCGCATCTTGTCCCACCTCCTCAGCCTCAATGGTTGTATTAGCCTCATGTTCCTCTCCCCCGGACACCTGAGTCTCAATGGCATCATCAACCATGTCTTTCACATTCAAATTCTGCTCATCTCCGTCTGCCTCCACCTCTTGTGCCACCTCCACGGCCTCCTCAGCCTCAATAGCTGCATCAGCCTCATGTCCCTCTACTTCAGCCTTTTGTCCCTCCTCCCCAGCTGCTTCAGTCTCAATGGACTCATGAACCATGTCCTTCACATTTGCCTCATCTCCCTCTGCTTCAGACACTTTTCCCTCCTCCACAGCCTCAGTAGTCTCAAAGATCTCATCACTCTCTGTCACAGTCACATTAGCCTCATGTCCCTCTGCTGCACCTCTCTTTCCCTCCTCCATGGCCTCACTCTCAATAGTCTCATCAACCATGTCAGTCACAACACCTTCCTTCCCCTCCTCCACAGCTTCAGTCCCATTAGTCTCATCACCCATGTCGGTCGCATTTACCTCTGCTTCATTCCCCTTCCCCTCCTCCACCGCATCAGTAGTCTCAAACGTGTCCTCCACTTCCGCCCCATCACTAGTCTCCAAGGTCTGATCAACCCTGTCCTTCAAATTCAAATCCGACACATGTCCCCCCTCCACCGCCTCGGCCTCAGCCCTAGCCTCAGTCTCAATGATCTCATCCACCATGTCCGTCACATGTCCCTGCTCTTCAGCCTTCTTCTCTTCCTCCTCTCTGATCTCTTCTCTCTCTAATTCGACCTCCGCTTTCTCCAATTCGACTCCCTCTCCCTCCAATTTGACCTCCTCCTCTCTGTCCACTTGTACCTCCTCTGCCACACCTCCTACCTCGTCTCCGCCGTCTCCGACCTCCTCTCTCTGCCCTTCAACCACTTCCACTGCTTCAACCTCCTCTCTCTCCGCTTCCGCCGCCATTCCTCCTCTCGACAAAAATCAACAATTTATCGCGAATTTCATACCGCAATTGCTGCGCTGTGCATGGCTGTTAGGGCAAAACCCAGAACCCGATTCGAATTCAAATTGACAATAACTATGGAACAAGGAAAAGGAAAGAGAAAACAAATCAGAGGTGAAAAATTAGAGCTTTTGAATTTTGAACAAAGACGAAGCAGAGAGGAAGCTCCCTGTGAAGTGAAGAAGCGTTTTCTCGATACTCGATAGGGTTGGGCTGCGATCAAACGCAGGCTTTGTATGCCCTCCTCTATAGGGTTGTGCCTATTTTTGCATTAAACGCAAAATCATGAGGGCACTTGTGGTATTTCAAGGCTTAATTCCAAAGAGGTGACTCGTCTCACCTTATTAGTAATGACCAATAACTACAATAGGACCTGACTTTTTACCACGCCCAAGACTTAAGCCGTGTTTGGTTCGCGGAAAGGAAATAAAAGAAAATCAATTTCTTGTTCTTTCCATGGACATGGGAAATTGCAATTCTCATCAATTTTTCTTTTCAGTGTTTGGAAAGATTAGGAATGTAGTCATAATACACCTTTTAGTTTCCATTCAAGTGTTTGGTTCTCATAAGGAAAGGAAACAAAATCCTATCAATTTTTCAATAATACCCTCATACTAATGAGAAAACTAAGAACATAATCATAAGCTTATGCTGGGAACATATGCAAGAGCTGAACGTGTCTGGATACCATGACCTTTTCTCAATTGCGCTGCATTATATATGCTTGAGCAGAGGGTGTCTGGATAGTGGATACCATGACCTTTTCTCAATTGCCTGAATGATAACCTGCTCTCCATATGCTTAAATAGACATTTTCATAACAAGAGACAAAGTAACAAAATCCATATTTTTTTCAGTGGCTGATAAGCTTGCTAATTATGGTGCCTCGCATGGAGATTTTGTCTAGTGGGAGGTGGTGCCTCAGTTCCTGCATTCGGCTCTGGGTGGTGATTTCTCTGGTCGCCCTTCATATAGATTTGCTTAATCTAGACGACTTATGGTTTTCATTCATGAGTTCTCAGCTTGTATTCTTTGTTCTGTTATTGTTCTTTTTGGTTCTAGGGAATGGTTTTGGTCTAGTCCCCCATTCCCTATCTTTGTTTTTCTTTTTATTGTAATAAACGGAACCGGGCGTGGGGCTGAGCCTCCCAGCTTGGCTGGGTTCCAAACCCTTTAAAATAAAAAAATTAAAAAAAAAAATAAATAATTCCATATTTTTTTATATCACCAACTTAACCTATCATCTACTAAATATCATTAAAGACCCCTATGTATCAGATAAAAATAGATAAAGAATCACCAACTAAACATCCCAAGATAAAGGTATTTGAAATAGCATCATAATATATACTAAGTTCTAATGTCACAACAGAGTTAAAATTCAGATTACACAATAGCTTCCAACAGAAGTTTGAGCAAAATATAACATTATGTTGAGCCATAATCTGATCATCCACACGCCAAACGAAAAACAAAAGCAATTTTAAGGCCAACATTAGTCTTGAGCATCAATTTCTCTAGTGGTTAAGAAGCTTGTAAATCCATTGGCTCTTTAAATTGTCAGGTAAGCTGAACAAGAGCTCAATTTTGGAGTCATCGCCAATAATTGTAGCAGCAGCCTCTAGCACATCATAATCATTCAAATCTTCAATTTTCATAAGCTCTTCGACAAGTTTACCTCTTTTTGTAGATGTTGCATGGTCATTCAAAAGTACTTCTTTCATAGTCTCCAAGTGTGTCTTGGTCACATCCACAAAGGAGCGGAGTGTGCTAGCCATGTCTCCCAAGCATTGAGCATAAGCGTCCCTTGCTCGCTTTCTAGTCCGAGTTGAATTAGAAGCGGAAGAAGTTGTACGAGTAGCAGGTGTAGGAACAATATTTTCAGGCAAACCATCTCCTTCGAGATCAACAAATTCATTATCATTATTCAAAATATCATCCGCTTCAGCAGGTCCTTCAGCTCCTAACCCATTGGCTCTATCTCTCCCAAAAGTTTCCACCAAACTATCATAATGAATGAATGGTTTAAGTCTTAGTCCTTTGTTTCCTTGTGAACCTGTCATATACAACATAACTAGATATCAAGATTATATTTTAATCTGTAAATTACAACACAATTAGATATTAGATACCACATTTGAAATTAAGAACTTGCATTTAAATTTAATACAACTTACCTTAACCCAATCGTCATACACTTGTTTTTCGCAAACAACCATTTTATTTTCATGGTCCCATGAGAAACCACTTGAGTTAGCAATCATGTCAGAGATGGCAAGTGTTTGTTTCTTTAGTGTCTTAACACGAGACTCAATGTGGGGGTTCGCCTTTAATCCACAATTTGGTAGCTTTTGCTCTATAATTTTTTCTAGTTGTCCCAAATATCTTGCCTTGAATCCATTGTCAACCTTCCAGGTCCCAGAAACACAAAGTTCAATTAAAGCCTCAACTAGAGCTACATCTTCAATAGGGGTCCAGGTGTGTGATGGTTGCTTCTCTTTATTTCTTCCACTTCTACTAGTTGAGGATCATGAGTTTGCTTGCAAATCCATCTTACATAAAAGAACGGTATTAGGAAACAAGGGGCATGTGAGATTCCTCTTATATATGATACATACCTGGAAGCTGCTACGGGAGGAAGATGGGAAGATGATAACAAGATTAATTTTGGAAGCTGTTGTGCGAGGAAGATGATACCAAGATGAATTTTGGTAGTGAAGTGCTTCAGTTCTCGTGCAATCTGACATAGCGTTTGGAATTGGACTCAGTCATGAAAAAACAAGCTTGACACAGAACTCTAGACTGTATTGTGGATAAAACTAGCAAATAACAATTTTGAGCGGGGATAGTTTAGTCACTTAATTGGGCTGGAAAGTGGATCCTGGGGTGGGTGGTTGGGAAGCATTTTCCCCCTCAATTTCCTTTCCTTTGGAAATCATTTTCCCTTCCTTTGCAATCCCAAACACAGGAAAGGAATGACTTTCCTTTCCCAAGGCTCTGATTCCACGAACCAAACACAGCCTTAAATCAAGTAGCTAGGCCCTAAGCCCAGCTCTTTTTCAAATAGAGTAGGATAAGAGTCATGGAAATGAAGCCCGGCCTGACTCAATTGAGAGTTTGAGACCATAAGGGTCAAGCTCAGCCCAGCCCTTTAAGCCACCCAAACAAGTCCTAATAATTTTCTATTTTTTCTATTTTCTCAATATATTCATCCTTTTTTATCCACGTACAACTTATCTCTTTATTATTTTGTGCTTGTTTTAGTAAGCTTTAATTTCTTTGCTAAACAACAATTAATTTTTGAAATTTAGAGAGATTTAATTGTATATTACTACCCCCTAACTAATATTTATAAATGTTATTAAGGTAACTTCAAAAAATTGTATGTATTAAATAGGGTTAACAAAAAAAAGAGTCTTAGATTACCCACCGTTACAACCATTGTGCCACATTTTGTCAAAAAAAAAAAATTATATACACACACACACACACAAAGCAATTAATGTGCGTGTGTGTATTTGTTAAATAAAGTAAGGTCATTTCAGCCCTTGTCAATCCTATTTGGCCCTATTTGGAAGGCCAGCCCGCCCCAACCTTTTTGACAGTTACAAAATTGGCCTTAAGGATGGATAAGGGATTACATATTGAAGTCTCAACCCGACCCTAGCTAAGTTTCGTTGACTTTGACTAGGCCCTGCCCGACCCTACCTTCAGCCCTAAAATTTAGGGCAGGGCCAGCCCATGATAACCCCTGGCTCCTGGGAACCCTTCTAAATCTAAAGATATCATCTAAATAAGCCTGAGTAGCATAACTAGCAGAGTCTTCCATGAGATGAACACTATGATCAGCTTCAATCCCCTTCTTAGTAAGTGCATCAACCACCATATTGCATTCACGATATAAATGCTTTACATAAGTATCTTCAAACTTCTGCATCAAACACTTGCAGCTTGACAATAGAGAACCCAAGCAATGCAATTCAGTGTTATTATGGAGGAGAGAGTTAACCAAGACTGCATAATCAGATTCTACCACCAATTGAGTAATGTGACTCTCTATAACACGCTTAAGACCAAGGGACAAGCTACAAGTTTCAGCATTAAGTACATCTCAAATACCAAGGTTGGCTTGGAAACCATTGATCCAATGACCAAGTGAATTTCAAAGCACAGCATTAGAAATATTGATTATAATTATTAGAAGTCATACTCCATAAGGAGAGCTTCTAATGAGGACCACTATAGTGAGGACTTTATGAGGATTTTCAATGGTTTGGAAGACTCACTTTTTAATTACATTACCGCAAACTAACCGTTAGATGTTTATGTATGCATGATTAGATCACTTTTGAAAATTTTCTTCCAAATTGCTAATCATTAAGGTACTAAACTAGATAAACCAATGAGCGAACCAAATCTGTCAAATCTGAACTGTTCATGCACATAAATGATAAGTCACGATTATGAATGCCTTCAATTTGATTGAAAATTTGCATAAATGATTTATACATGCATACATAAACATCTAATGGTTGATTTGCAGAAATTTGATCAAAAAGTGGGTCCGTTGATTAGAAAATCCTCATGAAGTCCTCATTTTAGTGGTCCTAATTAGAATCTCTCATACTTCATATTACACAACGCCATCTGAACACATGTGCATTTCACATGACCAAAGGCAAGCAAGGCATTTTCTATTGGCATGAGCGTAGCGTTGATCAGTTTAACGAGTTATGGCATTCTTATAAAGCGGTTTATAATGGTTTTCTCTTCATATCTAAAGGTTATGACAATGACCATGTTTTTCTAAGCTTACAATATCAACTCTCCCTCGTTTGTTCGACTTTTAAGTGTAAAAATAATGAATCTATACTTCACCATCCACAACTAGGGTTTCAGTAAGATGAAATCTAGTTCTTGATAAAGGGACACTAAGCAAAATCTGTTTCTTTATATGAAGGCATTCTCTCTCTCTCTCTCTCTCTCTATTTTTTTTTTTTTTTTAGTTTGTCTGGTTCTTATAATGAAATTCCTCTTAAATATCTTCTGCCTCTTTTCATTGTTATCGTATGTATCACTATAAGGTTAGACCAAAATATGGACTTAAATTCGATGTTGTTCTGTTTATAATATTCATTGTGTTATCCTGCTGATAGGACCTGCCTCGAATTTCACCCTGAAATCTGAGTTGGCCCCTGTGGGGCCCACCTTAGGAATAACCCTACTGGCAAAATGCATTGCCTTGAAGTTTCATTACATCAGGGATGTAGTGAAGAAAATGAGGTGGATTTGGTCTACTGCAATACTGAAGACCAAGTTGCAAATATCTTCACTAAGGCTCTTGCAAGAGAGTGATTTGAATATCTAGAGGCCTACTTGGAGTGTTGAAGTTAGTACTTTCTTGGTCCAACTAGGAAACTGCTAAAGCCCAGCCACTTGTTGCTACTATTTGCAGCAACCACTTGCTTTACTATTTGCTCAACTCACTTAACTAGATATCTAGGTTGTAAAGTACAATTTAATCTAGTTAATTAGGTATTTCATTTTAGCCACAAGTTGGTTAGATAGATCTAAACACCTTGACTATATAAAGGTTAAGGTTCCTTGTAGTTGTTAAGAATTCTAGATCTAAAAAATTAAGCACTCAAGTCGACTGATTTCTTATCTGTTGGGAATAAAAGTGTACCTATGTGATAGTTTTAGAATGTTGGGAACAAAAGTGTAAGATGACCTAAACTTCAAGGTTCAGGGACCTGTTTGTGACATTTACTCTTTCTAAAAACATTGTTTGAAAGCTAAAATTATTCTTCCAAATAGTATTTTCCTAAAAAGTTCACTTCTACGTCATTTTTTTTTTCGTTTGATTTCTTTTAATTGTTCTAGTTATATATACTTAATTAATTTTGGTGTTTACCTTCTTGGTTTGCAATCCATCAATTGGAGGAATGGATACAATCATAATTCTTCATAGCAAGTATGATGGGGTAGGCATATATTGTTTCAAATCTAACATGAAACTTTTTGATATTGTTGCTACTAATTATCTGTAAGTTTAGAGTTGTATGCATCATGATCTATATCTTGATTTCACTTGATTAATCAAAACCATAAGGTCATGTACAACAATTGATCTGCTATCTCATTCTTTAGTTAAACATTAAATTGTTTTGTGAGATATACATGTTGAAACCATGATCGATTTTGAACACTCAGGTTTATGAAAGAATAAAGATTGATCGTGGAGGCAATCTGCCTTGTTGCTCGAGAAAACCAAAAGAGTCTGTCGATTCTTTTGGGCTTGTGCCGCAGGTATTGAACGATCTACTCTACAGAGGTGTGGGCTTAGTAAAAGTACTAGGATTACAAGGCGTAATTAAGTCTTAATACTTGAAGAAGGAATAATTATGTATCATCTTAGTAGGTATTGTGTAAAAAAAATTAACCTGATCCGCTATCATTTAGATGTCAAATAAAGCGGTCAACCACTTATACACTTATAACTCCTTAAGGGGAGCTTAACCACGAGTAGATAAACTTTCTGAAATTTTTACATTAGTTGATATAGGTCATAGCCACGAGAGTGTGAGAGCTGACAGATCGAAAAAAGAAGTTGCGAGTGAGCGGTTATGAGCATATTAGTTTTATGTGGTATTTAGAGTTTAGGGTTGACCTAGTAGATCGAGACCCAAATAACTTCGAAAATAGCTGAAATTTTGACCATAATTATATCTTCTTATCATGATGACATCCAACGGCTAATTTTGATAAATTCTATTTCCTCCACATTGTTCCTCATGGAAGGTATATTTTTCAATATAACTAATAAACAAGTTAAACCGCATTAGTATGCATATAAGGATTTCGTGCAATCTAAACATTCAAAACTGAAAATCAATAAATTTGACATTACCCATCTATTTATAGCATATTAGTAGGTATTGTGTAAAAATAATTAACCCGATCCGCCATCATTTAGATGTCAAATAAAGTGGTCAACCACTTATACACTTATAACTCCCTAAGGGGAGCTTAACCACTAGTTTATATTAGTTGATATAGGTCATAGCCACGAGAGTGTGAGAGCTGACAGATCGAAAAAAAAAGTTGCGAGTGAGCGGTTATGAGCAAATTAGTTTTATGTGGTATTTGGAGTTTAGGATTGACCTAGTAGATCGAGACCCAAAAAACTTCGAAAATATCTCAAATTTTGACCATAATTATATCTTCTTATCATGATGACATCCAACGGTCGATTTTGATAAAATCTATTTCCTCCACATTGTTCCTCATGGAAGGTATATTTTTCAATACAACTAATAAACAAGTTAAAACCGCATTAGTATGCATATAAGGATTTCGTTCGATCTAAACAATCGAAACTGGAAATCAAAAAATTTGACATTACCCATCTATTTATAGTGTATTAATAGGCATTGTGTAAAAAAATTAACCCTATCCGCCATCATTTAGATGTCAAATAAATCGGTCAACCGCTTATACACTTATAATTCCCTAAGAGGACCTTAACCACCAGTATATAAACTTTTTGAAATTTTTACATTAGTTGGATGTTTATCTCATTGTGATTCGGCTCCCCTTAGTGAAGTATGAGTGTTTATAGGGTTGACTACTTTCAATGATGGTCAATTTTTTTTATATAATACTTATTAGTTATTACCATGCAATAAACACGGAGAATTTAAAATTTATTGAATTTAACTTCTCTTTTTATTTGGATTGAACAAAATATGACTAAAAGTCTAAAACTTTCATCGCGATTTCGTCGGATTGCACAAAATCCTTATATGCCTACAACTTAGGGATGACAAAAATCCCCAACAGGGTGGAGCACCATTGGATCCCTATCCTCCCCCAATTAGGGGAGGGAGGGGGGATTCTAGGAATAGGATCCCCAATCTGTGAGCCTCGAAAAATTTGTCGAGCTTAAGTGAGATCGTGCGAAGATTATTTATTGATCTCAGAAATTGTACAGGCGCTCGGAAATATTTTTTGAGAACTTTCAGGCGGTGAATTCCTTGATTTAAGGGTTTAATAATAAAATACACGACGTCACGAGTCCGTCGATATTTTCGGGGAATTTTTTGGACACCCCAACTATTTATTGTGATTTTCTGAAGTTTTAGAATTTTGAGAAATTATTAAAGGAAAATAGAAAATCACGTGGTGCAATCTGGACCGTAAAATGCCACCTCTTTATCAGGACCGTTCTAAAGTAATTAAGAAGAGACTGTATTCAATTAGATCAACACTGTAGAGGGATTGAGAGAGATCCCGAGTCTCTGACCCGGTCTTGCGATCCGAATACCCGAGTATGAGGCCCGGTCTTTTCCTCGCCATCAGGCCATCTACGGGCGGCAAAACACCGATGTTAGCTTCGTTTCTTTGATACCGACTTCTTCCTGGTCTCTTTGATGGCGACAGACGGCGATGATACAAAGCATGACAGCTTAAAGCTTCCTCGGCGGTTCTCCAACTTTTTCCGGCGACTCCGGCTACGGATTGAGCTTCATGTGGTATAAAACTTAATCCTTTCGTCACGCTCTACATGCTAGTATAAATAGTTTTTGAATTCGATTGGGTTATGAAGAAATTGTGTTTTTGGGTGACGTCGGATTTCACTGTGATTCCCGTTTCCGGCAGCGGTTCCAGAGTTTTTGATTCGTCTCTGATAACTATTGTTGGGTATTGTTGCTTGCGTTCCTTCCTGCGCCAGTAGCTAATCGATTGCCACAGGTCGGAGTGTCGGACCTAGGAACCAGAGGTACTGGTGAATTCCTAATCTTCCTCAGGCCATGTCCTTCCCCTTGTAGGGAAAAGGAGATGAACAGAAGTATGGGTCTTTAGACTTCACAGGGACCTAGCAGTCTCTGCTTAAGAGAATGGGGTTGTCCATTCGTGGGTAGAAATCTTTTCACCCAACGTCAACTGGGAACAGGCTAAGCCTTTCCCATTAAGAGGAATTTATTTGTTGACATGTGAGCTGCACATGTCTGGGCCCAAACAAGACGAGCATGCGAAGACGTTCTCAACTCAACCCCACAATTCGCTTTATACCATGACCATTATTCCTAGGGCTGGCTTATTTTGCTGAACCTGCCGAAAATCGGCCGAATTGAACTGATTCAAACCAGACGATTGATAAACCGCCATTTCGGCATGGGATTACCAAACCTGATGACTCAGCACGGTACGGTTCCGGTTCAGGAGTCCGGCTTAAACTGAGCCGACCAAAATGAAGTAATTTAATTCAAAATGAATTAAATGTAGCTTCCTTATGCTGCTTGCGGGGTTCGAACCTTCCTCCTCCCTTTCACCTGCGAAGGATCAGCCTTATCCACCAGGCCGAAATGAAAACTTGTAATTTTCCAACAAAAAATATATTTATATGTGTATTACAAAACTGATAACAATTAGCAGCCTCTCCATGAAATTTGAACTTTGAAACTTTCTACCCACCCTTTATTAAATTAGTAGCTTACTTCTCTTTCTTCTTCCTTTATTTTTTTTCTTCTTCTTTCTCTTCTTCCACCTCTGTTTCGTTTCTTCTTCGACCTCAGTTCTCCTTCATGCAAAAAATAAACCTCAGTTTCTCTTTCTCTTTCTCTTTCTCCTCATACTGAAACCCTCTTCTCCTTCACTTGGCTTACAAATCTGAGGTTCAGGAACCTCAAGATCTATAGATATGAGGTTGCCTCTATATACATATTTCTTATTTCATAGCCGGATTTTAGTTCTGCAATCATTTGCCGCCTCCAAATTCCCACGATCGGAGTTTTCAATACCGACCGAAACCGACTGTTGAGCTCGGTAAACCGAGCTTGCTTTCGGTAACCGAAAAGTGCGGTACGGTTACGGTGAAGAATTTGAGCATACCGACATTTATCGGTTCGGTATCGGTATCGGCTGAAGTGAAAAAACTCGGCAACCGTACCGCGGCCAGCCCTAAATTATTTATTTATTCCCCCTCCACTCTCAACGAGCTCAACGACGTCGTTTCTCTCCCTCCTCGAAAACTCCGACCGACCTCGAAAACTCCGACAGAGAGCAAAGGTACCATCTTTTCTCAGCTCAGTTGTTTGATCCCACAACCACAACCACAACCATGGAGGTTCCTCTGTTAAGGTACCAAAGCCTAGTGTTGGACCAGATTCAATGTAGCATTAGCTTCCCTTTGTCATTCTCAGATTCCAAGTTTTCCAAGCGGAGATCTTTGTTTTCTGGCTACTCTTTTTCCCTTAATAGACCAAAATGGAGGAACCCATTTTCTCAAATTAGGTGTTGTTCTTATGTGGAGCAACAGCTGAAGCCCCGGCCCAGACCCATACCCGCCAAAATTGAGGTTGAGGAGGAACCAAAGGTCGCACCTTTGGAACCCGAAGACGCCCAGATTGCAGTGCCCAGTTCTGGGATTTGTAGTCAGATTGAGAAGTTGGTTTTGTATAAGAGGTATAGGGAAGCACTTGAAATGTTTGAGTTTTTGGAATCTAGAGGTGGGTATGAAGTGGGTGGTAGTACTTATGATGCTTTAGTGAGTGCTTGTATTAGCTTGAAATCGATTAGAGGAGTGAAGAGGGTGTTTGGTTATATGATTGGTAATGGCTTTGAGTTGGATCAGTACATGAGGAACAGGGTTTTGCTTATGCATGTGAAATGTGGGATGATGATTGATGCACGCCACCTGTTTGAGGAAATGCCTGAGAGAAATTCGGTTTCGTGGAACACCATAATTGGGGGTCTTGTGGATTGTGGAGAGTTCATGGAGGCGTTCGGGTTGTTTTTGGATATGTGGGGGGAGTTTTCTGATGGGGAGTCGAGGATATTTGCCACAATGATTCGGGCTTCGGCCGGGTTGGGACTCATTTCTGCAGGGAGACAGTTTCATTCGTGTTGTGTGAAGATGGGTGTGGCGGCTGATATTTTCGTGTCTTGTGCGTTGATTGATATGTATAGCAAGTGTGGGAGCATTGATGACGCTCACTGTGTTTTTGATGAGATGCCGAAGAAGACAACTGTAGGATGGAATACCATTATAGCGGGTTATGCACTTCATGGTTATAGTGAGGAGGCTTTGAGTATGTACTATGATATGCGTGATTCTGGTGTGCCGATGGACCATTTTACGTTTTCCATGATCATAAGAACATGTGCAAGGTTGGCGTCGTTAGAACATGCAAAGCAAGCACATGCAGGTCTAGTTCGTCATGGTTTTGGGTTGGATATAGTGGCAAACACATCGCTCGTGGACTTCTATAGCAAATGGGGGAGGATAGAAGATGCTCGTCATGTTTTTGATCAGATGCCTAACAAGAATGTCATATCTTGGAATGCCTTGATTGCTGGATATGGTAACCATGGTCGGGGTGATGAGGCTGTTGAGATGTTTGAGAAGATGCTTCAGGAAGGAATGGTACCCAACCATGTTACTTTTCTTGCTGTCTTGTCTGCTTGCAGTCGTTCAGGTTTATCAGAACTTGGATGGGAGATTTTTGAATCAATGAGCAGGGATTACAAGATTAAGCCCCGTGCTATGCATTATGCTTGTATGATTGAATTGCTAGGACAAGAGGGCAATTTAGATGAAGCGTTTGCACTGATAAGAACTGCTCCCTTAAAGCCTACAGCAAACATGTGGGCTGCTCTGCTGACAGCTTGTCGAATCCATGAGAATTTAGAGCTTGGCAAAATTGCAGCCGAAGAGCTCTATGGGATGGAGCCTGAGAAGCTAAATAATTATGTTGTGCTCCTGAATATATATAACAGTTGTGGAAAGTTGAAGGAAGCTGCTGCTGTTGTTCAGACTCTAAGAAGAAAGGGTTTGAGAATGCTTCCGGCATGCAGTTGGATTGAAATTAAGAAACAGGTACATATTTTTCATTCCGGAGATGAAAGGCATGCCCAAACAAGGGAGATTTATGAGAAAGTGGACGAATTGATGGTCAGGATTAGGAGACGTGGTTACATCCCTGACAAGAAGCATCTACTTCCTGATGTGGATGAACACGAGCGCATCTCAGCTTACCACAGTGAGAAACTGGCTATAGCTTACGGCTTGATAAGTACGTCAGATGGGACGCCACTGCAAATTGTGCAAGGCCATCGCATTTGTGGAGACTGCCATTCCGCAATCAAGTTAATAGCTAAGGTGACTGAACGGGAAATTGTAGTGAGGGACGCCAGCAGATTCCACCACTTCAAGAATGGGAGTTGTTCTTGTGGGAATTACTGGTGATGGCTAAGTTACTTTACTTGTAGCGTTATACTATTTATTGTAAACATACAATAAGGTTAATTAATAACAAGAGTTGTTTTACTGGAAATGATATGGTGCTCTAAACCTGATTTTTTTTTTTTCCAAGATTTATAGTTCCAACTTCCAAATGAGTACTGTTACCTGTTGTTCTTCCAAATTTTTTTTCCCTCTTTTCTGCTAATGCTATGATTTCCTAAAAACAACAAAGAACTGCTAGACTAAAATCACTAGATACAAGGTTCCCCGCTCAGAGAGCTTGAAAACAGGGTTGGATGGCATTATCATAATGAAATTGCAGCCGACTGTGTTATAGGAGAACTGTAGGAATTGAAGCTAGTGTGTGTTTGAAATCACTATACTATATTAATCATACTCTTTTATCAACTATCCAAGGATTCAAGACTGTCATTCTTTGTCTTGATTCTTTTTTATCCCAACTTGTGTACTTATCATTATACTCTGAATTGCAAATATAAAGTTCATAAACTTACAAGAGACTTTATATCCTTGTGAAATAAGATCACTATCAACATGATGAAAATATGATATAAATCCTTGTCTATATGCAAATTAACCTTTACTAGTATTGTAGAACCAAAAAAGGCCCAAAGGGCACCATCAAAATACATTGAAGTCCTACAATTAAAGCTGAAAGGATGAACTGCGCCTGCTGATATACATACTCTGCCTAACAAATCAAAACAACAGAGCTCCACTTTTGTGCTCTTGGAAACAAGATGTAGAGAGACATTGAACTTGGTAAAATGAAATCTTTGACTAACCTGACCACCACATTTGGGCTTAATGTGTCCACTACTTGCCTATCCAGTAGACTCCCTGTTTCCCTTACCCCCTTCATCAGCTTTTTGATCGGGATACTATTACCTAGTTCCTGAACTTCGACACATACATCTCTCATATCCAGACTATTGGATAATAGTCATCAAATGAATATTTTTCGCACCCTTTGCTCAGTAATATTTTTCGCACCCTTTGCTCAGCAACAACTAGGAAAGTGCACAAAATGCTAACAGTAAGTAGTCAGTTACATAATGGAGCACAAGTATTTCACCAAAATTCCCGACAAGAGCAAAAACCATTTTTGAAATGGTGAAACCTTTTAGTATCCCTGACAATGATTTCCCTCCCCAAACAACTTGATGCGATCTTCATAAAAGAATGACAATCCCCACAAATTCTAAGATTCTTCATGATCCTGATAGGTGCATTGGAGGGTAAGCACATCAACCCAAAAGTAAGAGCAAGTTTTTCACTATGGTGCCTCAGAAGTTCATGTTTTCTGCTCTCTTCGACATAATGAAGATCATGTTCAATCTCAGCCTTGTAACCCATCATCCTTAATTTTTCCACCAATTGGTCTAACTTAGAGTATATCTCAGCAATTCTAGGATGTTTTCTCTCTCCGACCATAAATGAGTGAACTTTGTCCTTGATTTCAATCCAACTCTTCCCTCTTTCCTTCTTCAACTCACTTTCTTTAAGAAGCTTCCTTGTTCTTGCAACCTCCTCCCACTTATTATTTGCTGCATAAATATTTGACAACAAAATGAGGTTCCCTGCATTGTTCGGTTCTATCTCAGACAAATGCTTAGCTGCTATCTCAGCTAAATGAAAATTTCCATGGATCCTACAAGAAGCTAACAGTGAACCCCACATAGAAGCAGTAGCATCAAATGGCATATTCTCAATCAAATTATGGGCTTCAAGAATCAACCCTGACCGACCAAAAATATCAACCATGCATGCATAGTGAACAAAATTTGGGGACACATTGTGTTCTGTTATCATGAAGTTGAAATATTTCCTTCCACTTTCAACCAATCCCATATGACTACAAGCAGTTAATACAGATATATACGCTACTTCACTTGGGAGCATACCTGCCTGCTGCATTTTCTCAAATAAGATCATCACCTCTAGGGAGCAAGCATGTCTAGAAAACCCAGAAATCATGGCATTCCACAAAATAGTGTTCCTGTCCTCCATACCTTGAAACACGGTGTATGCTTCTCCAATGCTACCACATTTTGAATACATGTCTATCAGAGAGGAAACGATATAGATATTTAAACCAAATCCAGTTTTAAACAACAAGGCATGCACCTGCTTCCCTTCTATCAAAGCTGCCAGACCTGCACAAGCACAAATAGCAGAAGAGATTGTAAACTGGTTATGTTCTAGTCCTATCATTTGAGCTCTGTGGAGCAACACCAAAGCCTCCTCATAGAGCCCATTTTGCGCATACCCAGCAACCATTGAACTCCACGTGACATCACTCCTCTCTGGCATAGACTCAAAAACAAAACTTGCGTCCTTTATCAATCCAGCCTTTGAATAAACGTCAAGCAATGCAGTCCCCACATAGACATTCAAAACCATTGCTACCTTAATAGCAAAAGCATGAAGCTGTTTACACTCAGACACAGCACATTTCGCAGCACAAGCGAAAAGAACACTTGAAACAGTGAATTCACTAAATTGGTTTTCTTCTCTTTGCATACGTACGAAAACACTAAGAGCTTCTTGTTCCTCCCCATTCCGGGCAAGTGACCCAATCATAGTATTCCATGAAACTAAGCTCCTTTCAGGCATTTCATCAAATACTTTTCTAGCGGAATTATGTAAGCCACATTTTGAATACATGTTAATAAGCATGTTAGACGTTAAAGTGTCCGATTGTAATCCAACACAAATACTCTGTGCATGGCAGGCCTTTCCTTCCATAGGTGCACCTGTTCTTGCACTGCTTTGCAAGATTTGATGCAAAAGCGATATATGAGTGGCACTTGTGCCCAACCAAACAAGGCATTGGTCTCTGGGTCTATCAGCTTTAGCATTGCCAATGGCTGAGAATTTTCTACAATATATCTGAGCTGTGCTACTGTTAAACAATCCTTCCTTGTATCTCCTTAAGGTTCTCATACCATTGCTTGCAGCATGGTGAATCTTTTCCTGCAAATTCAATGTTCAAAAGTCAACAACATAACATGAAGAAGTAATGGAAATCTAGTCATAAAAAAATAATAAAAAAAGAAAAGAAAAGAAAAGAACCACAGATAAACTCAAGGAAGTGGGAGCAAAAACCTTTGTCTATATTCCACAGAAGAAGTGAAATATATCCATGCATTTGTAAAGAATCGAGTTGTACACAAATGGTCAAAGTCAAATCATATCCTTTTCTATATCATTAATTCCTACATATGATAAAAGCTAAGAAATTTAAACATGTTGAGGGAAGGGGAGGAGGGTCAAACTGTTTCTGCAATGTAGGTAAAGAAGTATTTATATGGGATTCAGACTTTCTCAGGGCAGTGCAGGGTGGGACAACATATTAGTTTCTACATGTCCATTTCTTTTGGTGAAATGTGTAGTCTTGCTCTTATCATCATCTATTTTCTATATCACTGCACAGACATATATTCGTTTCTCATCTTTCTGCAGTCACTAAAGAGGGAGGAGCATGTAACCAAAAGAAAAGGGGGAGAAGCAACCCGAAAGTTACAGAATTTTTTGAAAAGTGACCCGATTTTGAAAACAAACACAATCATTCTGTAGTCTCTTTCCATGATTTAATACTAGCTTTTCATCCAAAACTTAATTAGTCGAGTTATCAAATTTCCACTATCAGGTATTTTGTTTTGACATTACTGAAAAGTTAGTGAGGAAGTCTAATACAAGTAGATGTGCTGTAAGTATGGGCAATATAATCCCCAAATACAGAGAATGACAAGCCCCGAAATGAAAGCACCCACATTCAAACTCAAATAAGGATTTGCCGACTCTTATGGCACCCCCAACACAATATAAACATAAACAATTTTTCACCCTGCACTCTTGCTTTGATTTAAGCTGAGAGTATAATGTACATCATCAAACACAACATTTGGTAAATAACAGCATTGATATTGTCGAAACTCGAAAGTGGGTTGTCCCTGATAGCTTCAAGGACCAATAAATGACTGGTATACACAACTAAATATCAGCAAGATTGCAGCTTTTCATAATCAAAAATTCTACTTTGCTAGAAAAATTAGAGTTCTGGGCAGGCAGTCATGATTTACACTTTGTTTCATTTGTTTTTCTGTCTGGAATTAATAGAGAACATAAATCTAAACACCACAGTGAAGTCTGAAATGAACCCAACAAAATACCAAATCACCCAAACCAGATTAAAATCAGAAACCCCGAAATGCAGAACTGACCTTGTGGAATTTATATGGCAGCACAGACCCATTTGGAAGCTTTGTAATCCCAAGTTCACAAGGAAATTTAGGCGCGGGTTCAAGTAAAAGAGTTTGGAACAAATTTGGAATGGGTTGCTGGGCATATATGGAGAAAATGGCCTGCAATCTGGGTTTTGTTTACGGATCAAAGCGGTTCATAAACGGGTCGGTTATAACCGGTTGGCAAAATATGCTGGACCACCCCTACCAATTTTTACTCAAAAGAGTTCTGTTGATCTGTGGCTCATTAGATTTGTGTTAAAAGAAAAAGAAAAAAAAAATAGAGTTGAGCTGAAACTTAATACTAAAGGGGATCTCCAACAATGGGACCAAAAGCCAATTTGACTTTCCCAAACCAAATTCACCATCTCCAACCCAAGGCGAGATGTAGTCATTTTGACTCATGAGCCAAAACTCGAGTCAAAATGACGAAACTTTGTACAACGAAAGCCATTTTGGCTTCGTTGCAAAATGAGGTGGCCACAACGTCATGTGATAAATTGCAGACGCTCAGCTTAACGCGCAAGAGGTAGAAGACATAAGCCACTCGCGCAAAACGACAAAAAAATGGAGGAAGCGTGCTAACGCGCTGATGTAGTGGCTGACACATGGGGCCCGCGTGCGCAGAACAACATCTAAGCTTCCAACAGTCGTAAGATCAATGGCCCATATTCAATCTTCATTAATTTTATTTAGAATGAAACGCCCGGATTAATTCGTTCTAAAAATAAAAAAGAAAATATATATTTACTAAATTTCTAATTTGACAGTCAAAAAAATGTCATGGATCAAAATCAATGGTTAATACTTAATAATGAAGTAATTGTGTTTTAAACCAAAAAAAATTGAAAAAATAAAAGAAAATTTTCTAAAAAATCAGAAAAATATTTTTTGCCCGTTGGAACAGTAATTTTAACAAATTCTATAAGTACCAAAACTCTTCTTCATAATTTTTCAGTCCAAAACATCTCCAAACTTCATCATTTTTCACCATTGTTCTTCATCTAGCTAGCTTTCAATTTTTTTAGAAGATGCCCAACCCTAGACAAAGAGTGTTGGAAACCCGCCGAAGATGTTTACGGTGCTAGTCAAGAGAAGAAAAAATTGTGGGAGCGTATACATGAAGTGTACGAGACTTGCAAGTTGACCGGAGGCCTGATTAGATTAGGAGGAGGGTGTGACGGTTACCAGCATGCCAAAGATGGCGTCAAGCTCTTAACAAAGCGGCATTTCTTCACAAAAGTGGTGATCGACCAGGTAATCGTCCTTATTCTTGAAGTTTAATTCTTATTTCTAAAATTAATTTTGTCGTTGTTTTAGCATGTTATTTATATTGACTTTTGTCTAAATATATATAGTACATGTTTAATATCTCCTTATTTATAGGAATTACAAGCTAAATCAATATATCGTCAATTATCTAAATGAGAGGAGTTTGCATTTGTGCATTGTTGGCCAATATTAAAGGATACAGAAAAATTTAGCAATCCTCCATCCATGAATGTCGGTACCGCAAGATCCAGCTTAATCTAGTTAAGCCTAAGAATGAGTACGTTGATAAGGGATTTGGTGATAATAGCTTTTAGGTTGGTAACAATAGTTTTTAGAGGTTCGACATAAGACGAAGTGGTGTTAGCTCACTGGTTAGAGCACCCACTACCTAAGATCGAGGTCATGAGTTTGAGTCACTATAGAGGTAGGAGTGAAATCCTTTGATCCTCTTTCGTAGGGAAAAAAAGAGGTTCGACATAATAGTAGTTTTTGATGTTAGAGTCAGTAACTTTTGGCTGTAATAATTTAATGTTTAGTAATCTTTTGGACACAATGACTATTTTTAAAATAATGACGAATAAAAAGGCATGGCAATATTGAAATTATTGTGGTCTCTTGAGCTATTTTAATGTCTAGCGGGTCTATTATATAGCCTTTTCATTTTTTTAAGAAATAAGACGTCAATTTTATTATTATAAAATTACACATAATAATCCGTTATAAAGGGGACACTATATTACCTTCGACTACTGGTCTTATATGACATAATTATAAATATAAAAAGTGCATAGTTTGGAATTAGTGTGTAAATAAAGAACTATGGATCTCATGCTTAATGTGATGCCTCACAAAAGAAAAATAAGAGTGACCATGTTAGGGGCGGCTTCTTTCGATATTTAGAAGTAAACTTTTGTCAAGTTGCACATAAGAAAAAGCCTAGAGATGGTACGAAAAACATCATGGGCAAAAGAATGGCAATCGATTTGATCCGCTTACCACGAACTCCAAATCTTATCAGGGTCGACCCACATCTATGATCCCAAACCCACGACATCTCATCGATTTCATAGAACCAATAAAATCCACCTAAGGCAGGACTCAATTGGTTCAGTGTAATTAATTGGTTGGAACTGACAATTGAACCAGCTAGTCGGTTTGCTAGATTTTAGGCACCAAAACCAGTCAGAATCTTTGAACACCGACATAGTCGGTTTAACCAATCTCGATTTCGATTTTTGTTCGATTTTGAGGAACAATGCAATCTCCAAATCTGGCTATCAAAATTTATGGAAGAATGTATCATTTTTTCAATATAATACGTTCAAATCCATCACAAATCAATATGACAATAAGAAAAGAAACAAGGAGCATGATCTCTTTGAATGAATTAAATAACTAGATTTTCTATTTTTTAATTTTTGTTTATTACGTGAAAATTCAAATACACGCCCTTTACCATTTAATCTAGTAGTATAAGTCTCATCTTCGTAAGGGAGGTTGTGAGGTCGGCTCACTGAATACTAGTAGTTGTAAATCTCAGTGAATGGAGTAAAAAAAATATAAAAAAAAAAACTAAAATACACCGCTGCGTCATAAATTTCAATGGTGCTTGTGACTTGAAAGTTGGGAAAGTGAGAGCCGAGGATGTGATTAGAAATGAAACAGGGGAGTTAATTGGAGTTGTAATTGTATTTGTTGCAACTTCACTTAGCCCTCTTGCCATGGCACTACTAAAAGGCTTAAAGTATTGCAAGGAGCAGTAGCTTAACAAAATTGAAATTGAAGGTGAAATGCATTTAGGTTTTCTTTTTCATAGATAGAAATGCATCTCTGATGTAATAGTAAGGATATAATCTAGTGTATGCAAGTCTAGGGTAGCATATTACTACCAATATTAAGCTGACCTCAATTAAAAAAGATAGCAATTGAATGCGTAGTGTGTGTGCAAGCGTAGGGTATACAATGCTCAAAACCAATAGAAATTCATAAAAACAATTCGGTTCGGTTCAATCTGATTTTTTTGTATGGTTGAACTGAAAACCGACATTGAAGTGATCAGTTCAGTGCGGTTTCCAACACCAACCTTTCCTATCGGTCTGGTTTTGGTTCTCTCGTGGCTGTTCGGTGCGGAGTTAACCGATTTTCAGTTTTTCGGTGGCCAAAAGTCTACCCCTAAACACTTGCCAGCCGCTGCGCTGAAACTTTATCTTCTCCTCAAATCACATCGATCCAAAGTGAGAGCTACAAAGATACCACCACATCTACATACTAATCCACTAGATCCCATCCGACGATAACATTCCAAGGATGCATTGCTAGACGAAGATAACTTTTTTATTTAAACCTCCAATGTGTGTAGCTGCGTTTTTTTCTCTACTTATTTTATTTTTGTTCTCAAAATTTTGTTGAAACGTGAGAGAGAGAGAGAGAGAGAGAGTCAGAGACAGAGACAGAGCGAGAGATGTTTGTATATCAATTAATTTTGTATGGAAAAAGAAACAAATTTTCCTTTATGATGGGTAAACTCGGAAAAATTGTAAATTTGATTACATTAGAGTTATAAATTTGAGTGATGCAGAATCCATGTGGCAGCTAATGATCGGGGAATGTTGGATGAGAGAGGTAAGCAACATTCATCCCCTAGGCAATCCGATTCTTTAAATAAAAGAAATCATAGTCTTGTCCACGTATTTAGTTAGTTTTTTATTCAATTGTACTCAACTGTCATTCGATTTAGATTCAACGTGTCCTCATTATTCTCTACTGTTGAATTTAAATCTAATGGCAGTTTAACACAATTGAGTAAGAAATAAACTAAGTAGGTGAACATATTTTTTTTTTTTTTTGAGTAAAGACTTGTGAAATTTTATTGATTAAGGAAGATGATTACCATCAAAGTATAAAGCATCCAGAATGTGAACTGGAGCTTGACTGGAACTAAGTAGGTGAACATGACTGGAGAAAACCATACATTACTAGAGATGATTAAACAATTGTTGAAAACAAATTCCTGTTACCCAAACAAGGTAATTAAAGAAATGGATTGTGGGAAATGAGATGCAAGAAAAACAACAATTTGTTGCCTAGTGAGTTGTTGCACAAACTTTATTGTCGTAATAATCCTTAGAAATTAATGGAACTATTCATTACAGTGGAAACTGTTTATGTGTGAAACACTGCGACGATATTTTCTTTTCCAAAAAATAACTATACATTTACAAAAAGCACTTAACCATCTAATTCTATCAAATAAATAAACAGTTTGTCAGGATGATTTTAGCATCAATCATTTGATTTATAATTTTGCAAAAATGATTTTTGAAGACTAACTTATCAAACAATCGAACTTTCAGATTATAAAAATTTATCACGAGACAGAATGAATCATCAAGCTAGTTCATTCAAAAAGTAACCATAGAATTCTTCATTTAGTTATCAAAGTATTTTGAAGGGTTTATTTTGGTGCTTTTGGTCAATGACCCTTTTTTTTATGGGTCCTCTGTTTTCGATTTTCGTACCTATTGTTTGCTGATAAGGAACCTAACATTGACCTCCAACTTTGATCGATCGAGAGATTGAGTGTAGAAACATCTATTGGCGAAGAAGAACTGAGATGGATTCCAGTTATGAACACTAGCTTGTGAGAAATCATATCCTATTGTAAAAACATTCATCCCTACCTCCTATTGATAACAATTATCAATTCATTGTACAGACGAATTGCTAACATTTTTGGATGGGACAGTACAAAAAGGGATGCTATATGCAGCCAGACTGAGACCACCAAGCCTGCAGCCAAGCTCGATCTTTTCTTCATCCATGTTCTCTAGATTCAACAAGCTGAGGAAGTATATACGTACACTTGATGTTTAATAGTCGTAATAGTCAAATGTACACTTCTGCAATTATAAAGTTTGTTTGCTTCTCTAACACAAGAACAAGCTTTAGATGATCAGTTTGATAGGTATAAAATATATCACCCAAGTAGCACACAATACACACACGTCTATTATTAAAAAAGAAGAAACCAAAACAACTTCGAAACCGAAGATTATCGAAATCGCAACCGATGGTCATTCGTCAGCTGCGACTTCTCAACACATTCAAGGAAACAGATTTTTTTTCCCATTCAAGTTCCCATTTGGGATCCGACAATACATACAAACCAAGCCGTTGATACTCTCCCCACATACCGAAGCAGGGGAGTCCCCTGAAAAAGGGGGATGAAGAGAGGGTTTCGAATAAGGGAATGCCACAACTTGCACACGCTTGGAAACCTTAAAAGGGACTTGACAGGTAGCCTTGGGAATATCTGAAAGCACAAGATTTCGAGGATGGGGTCGTCATGACGTATTGTTGTTGTTGTTGCTGCTGCTATTGTGGCGCTTGAAGTTTTGGTAGGCGTGGATAAAAGAGAAGGTTGCGGGTGAGAGAGGACCAAGACTTGCATACACACCTGCAACTCATTACATCCTTGATCGCTAGCCTAGCCTTGACAATATCTTAAAGTATAAAATTTCGGAAGGGAGCTGGGGGATATTAGCTTCGATGTTTGTGTTCTGTTCTGCCTGCAGATGTTCCATGCTTAGTGGAGAATGAAATATTGAGGATTATACTGAAAGACGAACAAGAGAGTCTATCCACCCAATTTAATTGTATTGTGATATCGATTGAAGGTATTAATGACAAGGCATATGGGTTTTCTTGGTCTGCAAGCTAGGTTTCTTAATTATTTCTGAAGTAGGTATTGAATAACTTTAATACACAAGTCGTATTAATTTAACTTATCCTTAAGAAGAGCTCCACAAATCTCGGAGGAAAAAGAAAAGCAGTTTTGGTGCGCCTAGGGTTTGCAAGATGTTCCTGCGAAGGCCTCTGGTCTTGGCGAGGTAGGGTACAAGGTCGCTGCCGTAGAATGTGTGGGGTGAGAAGTTATCATTTCCTTCTTTTTCTGAATTTTTATTTTCATTTATATTTTGTTATTTACCATAATATTCCTCATATATTAAAGAATATTTTAAATTAATCTATAGTTTAAGGATACTTATGTTATTTCACACCCACTTTGGCTGATAAATTGAGTTCTCTTAATAATAGTATAGATATATAAAATTAATTTAGTTTAATACGATTTTTCAGAAATTACATACACGGCTCCAAAACTAGCATTATATACCGCAAGTTTAACAAAGAACAAGTAATACAAGTTGCGATATAACACAAATACTTATGGTCAGTGATGCATGCCACGCCCAATAAAGGGCAGCTCGAACGTTTCACAAAAAAAAAAAAACAAAAGAAAGGAGGGGGGGGGGCGGGGCCAACTCGAACACGAAAGGGCATTAAAGGTCCATGCCCACCCAGTAGATGGGCCTGTTGACCTGTTCCACATAGCTAAAATAAAATAAACTCATAAATAGCGAGCCCAAAGCCCAAAGAAGGGAGGGTAGTTGGGGATATATCTCTTCTACTATAATTGGAGGCCCTCTTTTGGTGTCAAAGGATTCACCAAATTTTGAAAGTGCCTATAATACCCTTCAATAACATAATTATTAAATTAAGTTAATAAAATATAAATAAATAAAAGAGTAAATTGAAAAAAATACCAAAACCACCACTATTCTATGTCTAAAAAATAAATAACCACTATTTTTTTTAATTGATCTATTTTCCATTAATATCACATCACCCGCGAAAAACGCGGGCACGTTGCTAGTACATATAAAGAGGTCGGATAGGCATCGCCGAAACCCTCTGCTCGAAGCTCCACGGATCGAGTTGTTCGTCAGGTTAGATTTACCCTAGAATTCCATAGATGGGGAAAGAGTGGTTTTTATATGTGGTGACAGATATTGGAGTACATCGTCTGAAACTGGATATCCGAAAACTGAGAAACGGAAACAGAATTCCAAAGCTGAATCAGCGTCCACCGGTAGAGTTTGAAGATCTGGAGCTCCTTTCGCCTGATGGTAAGTTTCCATATTATACGCAACACATAATTGTGGGTTCTCAAGTATATTTGGTGGGGGGTTATTATTCTAACGATGAACCCAACATATCTGATGCTTATGCCATTAACCCTAACACCACATGTGTTACCTCCGCTGCCTTTCCTTATGACTATCCCGACTTGTTGTCTGCCCTGAGCAAATCCAGTGCTACCTTGTTTCAAGTTGGGTCTTCATTTTATATTCTGGACGCATCACAGGGCATCACCTTTTATGTGCTTGAACCCAAAGGAACTGACGGATGCACCAAAAGAATCCTACCTAATCCGCCCGTTTCCAGAGTGTCGAACCACACTAGTTGGGGACACAAGATCCATATTACTACTCTCGGCATTCCATTCACTAGTCGCGGCGCTTCATACACCTTTGACTTGTGCAAAGAAAAATGGGATAAATGGCCTGATCAATTTAGAGCCGCTGTTGAATATAAAGGTTTTTTTATTGGCCTCTTACCTACTGGACTACTTGTTTGTTCTCGGATGGATTCCAATGGAAATCCTGAGCGCCCACTTAAGGTGCTACATGACCTGTTTGACATCTTCAATCTCAAGGGTCCCTATTTTTTAGAGTTGGATCAAGTTTTTATGGGCTTATTTGACGATGGTGAGGACAACTTTATCTGGTTAGTAAATTCTTTTGAGGGTGTTGAAGCGGATCTACATTGCCATATGCCTTTTTTGCTGTTCCGAGTTTTCATTGAAAATGACCCTGATGACAATTCAGTCCTCTCCGCAGTCCTTGAAGCTGCAGAATACTATGATTTCTTCGAGGACAATGTGTTCTGTACGGCTTTTGCATGTGCCAACATAAACTAAACTAGTGTACACAAATCTGTTAGTCCATCCTCATCATTGCCATTGACATTGCCAAACAAGAGAAAAAGACGTGGAGAATGAGGTATGATCATAGTAAAAGGACCAGACGCTAAAACTTTCATGCTTCAATATATATATACTTGTTCACTGTTTGTTTGCCTCTATTATTGGTGTTTCATTGTGCTACATTGTTATTCGAGTTTTCTGGTTTTTCCATGCCAAATTGCATTTGCATAACACCAATTAGAGATGTTTTTTGTGTAACTATATTGATTATTACAGTACATCCAATACCTGAATCTGTTGATCAATTCTTTTGAGGGAAGGGATTAGGGTATATGTGACCTTATTTCTGTTTTATCAATTGTCTTTGTAGCTAGTTTGGGTAACTTTTACATTTGATATGTTTAGTACTGTTATCTGTTTACTCATATTCTTTTCATTTAAATTGGGAACAGGTACATTCTATGGACAGCTTGCAAAGCCACCACCCCTCTCCCTGCTGTTCTTCAAAGAGCTCCCTCGCCCTCCAGATTATTGTGTTCGCCAGGACTTTTGTTGTTTGGTTTTTAACTTCCTTCGTACTGCAGTTTCTGCTTGTTCTTTCTATGTTGTACTTAGTGGCTTTTGCCTTTCTTAAATGAATTTTCCAGATCATAAAAATAAAATAAAAACATTCTAAGGACAGCAGCATGACTTATTTATTTATTTATTTATCCTTGCTTATCAAGTATTTACTTGCTTATAGTAGAGAGTACATTTCGAAGCTTGAAAATGAAGTCACAGAATCTCAGAATATGATGCAGAAAATCATTAGTGCCATGTAGGCAATAATGTCATTTATGCATCGGACGAACAGACAAATATGGGAATATGAGTATAGCTTGGCTAGGTGTCACGGGCCGAACTTTGCAGTGCGCAAAGCGGACCGTGCGGCACTTGCTAGCAAGCAAGTCAGCCAAGTGAGTACCTTGCAAGGAACAATGAAAGCCACACGATATTAAAATAGTGCTAGTGACAAGCAAGAACACAATTATATGAATGTTGGGCAACCACGAAGAACAATGAATAATCGAAAGGAAAGATCAAAGAGCAATCTCACGGGACACAGATGATTGAATAATTCCTCTTTTATTGATGGTAAGATGGCAAGGGAGGCAAAAGTACATATGCTTACCTATACTAGTTCCGTAGTCCAAACTATGCTGACTAGGAACCCCTCTCTAAAGAGCATATCTGCCTTACATGAACATGGCAGGAGGAAACATGAAAAAGGCCAAGGAGACTAAATGCTAAATAAAATAAATTACATAATTTGAAAATTACCAAAACATCCCTAGCTAGCACACAAGCAAACCAACCAAAGGCTTGACTAATGACCCTGGACAAGGTTGCTGGCGGCATTACAAGTGCGGCCCCTAACATCCTCCCCCACTTAAGCTGTCGGCGCTCTCGACGACGGCTTTGGTCTTGAAGTCTTCAATCTTCTGCTAGAACTTCTTCTTCAGGGCTTCAGCATTCTCCCAACTGGTTTCTTCATCTCCAAGACCCTTCCACTTGACCAGGAACTGCTGGCATGGGCGCTTTGATACTCTGATCACTCTTTCTGCTAGGATCTCCTCCACTTCTTTCGGCTTGGGTGGTCTGATGTCGACGTGCTCCCAAACAGGCTGGTTGCGTGCTTGATCTTCAAGGTTTGACTGGTGCGGCTTGAGGTTGCTGACGTGGAAGACGGGGTGAACTCTCATCCAGGCGGGAATATCGACTTTGTAGGAGCATTTCCCCACTTTAGAAATGATGGGGAGTGGTCCTTCATACTTTCTGAATAGTCGCTTGTCTCTGGAGCGCAGGAACCTAAGTTGTTCCGGAAGCAGCTTGACAAGAACCATGTCTCCTACTGTAAACTCCCTGGGCTTGCGGCCTTGATCTGCCCACTTCTTCATTCTCCCCGCCGTTTTCTCCAGGTAGGCTTGAGCAAACTCGGCATTGGTCTTCCACTCTTTTGTGAAGTTGAAAGCACGCGGATTTGCCCCTTTGTAGACTTCTTGCACAGTATGAGGCAAGAGAGGCTGTTGGCCAGTGACAATTTCAAAAGCACTCTTGTTGGTGGATGAGCTCTTCTTCGAGTTGAAACAAAATTGTGCAACATCTAGCAATTGCGCCCAATTCTGTTGATTGGCATGAACAAAATGGCGCAAGTATTCCTCCAACATCCCGTTGAACCTTTCTGTTTGCCCATCAGTATGTGGGTGATAACTTGAAGATATGTTGAGCTCAGACCCGAGCAACTTGAATAGCTCGGTCTAAAATGTTCCCGTGAACCTAGTGTCCCGATCGCTGACAATGTTCTGAGGCACACCCCAATACTTCACCACGTGCTTGAAGAAGAGGCTTGCTGTATCTTCCGCTGAGCAATACTTTGGGGTTGGCACAAAGGTGGCATACTTCGAAAACCTGTCAACCACCACCAAGATACCTGATAAGTCTCCCACCTTCGGGAGGTTAGTAATAAAGTCAAGGGAGACACTCTCCCACGGGCGAGTCGGAATAGACAGTGGTTCCAATAGCCCTGGAGTCTTTTGACGCTCAATCTTGTCTTGCTGTCATGTTAAGCAAGTCTTGGTGTATTCCGTGACATCGTCCCGCATCTGGGGCCAATAGTAACCCTGCTTGAGGAGAGCGTAGGTTCTCTGCCATCCAGGGTGACCTGCCCACAGGGTGTCTTGACACTCCCTCATGAGCATTCTTCGTAGTCCGTCAGCTCGCGGAACAAACACTCATCCTCCTTTGGCCATCAATATGCCATCCTCCATCCAAAACCGACGGCTCTTCCTTTCCTTCACCTTTTTTATGAGGGATTGCGCCATGGGATCCTTCTCCAAACTCTCCTTGATACGTTGCTTGATGTCCGTGGCAATGATACTGCTCGACAAAGCGGCCAACACCTTGAGGGTGGCAAGGTCGGCCTTGCCACTCAAAGCATCAGCAACTTGGTTTGTGTGCCCCGCCTTGTGTTCGAACTGGAAGTCGAACTCTGCGAGAAACTCTTGCCATCGAGCTTGCTTTGGAGTTAGATTTGGCTGGGTCAGAAAGTGGCTGACGGCAGAATTTTCTGTCTTCACAAGGAACTTTGACCCCAACAAATAGTGTCGCCACATCCTCAAACAGTGAATCACGGCTAGCAACTCTTTCTCTTGAGCCGTGTACTGCCTCTCAGCTTCCGAGAGTTTATGACTTTCATACGCAACAGGATGCCCCCGTTGCAGCAGGACACCTCCTAAGGCAAAGTCAGAAGCATCTGTCTGGACTTCAAATGGCTGATTCAGGTCGGGTAAGGCAAGGACCGGATCTTCCATCACGACCTTCTTCAAATCTTGAAAGGCCTTCTCACAATCACTACTCCAGTCCCATGTCACTCCCTTCTTCAAGAGCTCAGTTAAGGGGGTTGTCTTCTTTGAGTAGTTCTCAATGAAACGTTGGTAGTAATTAGCCAGCCCAAGAAAAGAACGTAGCTCTTTCACATCCTTGGGGTTTCGCCACTCCTTTATGGCTTCTAGTTTCTCCATATCCATCCTGATTTGACCCCTTTCAATAACGTGACCTAGAAACTTGATGGTCACTTGCGCGAAGGAGCACTTCTCGCGCTTGACATACAACTGATTGTCCCGCAACCGTTGGAACACCAGCTTTAGGTGCTCTACGTGTTCTTCTAGGGTAGAGTTGTACACCACAATGTCATCCAGATAGACCACCACGAACTTGTCTAAGTACTCGTGGAAGACTTGGTTCATCAAAGTGCAGAATGTGGCTGGCGCATTGGTCAACCCAAACGGCATCACCAGGAACTCAAAGGCGCCATAACGGGTGACACATGCGGTCTTGGGTTCATCGCCTTCTGCAATGCGAACTTGATAGTACCCCGAGCGGAGGTCTAGCTTTGTGAAATACTTGGCACCACTGAGTTGGTCAGACAGATCTGCAATCAGAGGAATCGGGTACTTGTTGTGCACAGTGACTTTGTTGAGAGCCCGATAGTCCACACACAATCTCCAACTTCCATCGTGCTTCTTTTGAAACAGTACGGGCCCACCAAAGGGGGCTTTAGATGGCCTAATGAATCTTGCCTTGAGCAGGTCTTCAAGCTGCTTTCGAAGTTCTGCCAGTTCTGGGGGAGCCATTCTGTAAAGTGCCTTTGCAGGTGGTTTGGTCACCAGAAGCAGTTCGATCTCATGGTCCACACTCCTCCTTAGAGGTAATTCTTTGGGAAGTTCAGGAGGCATCACATCTACATAACTCTCCAATACCCCCTCAATCTCCTTCGGAATCACTTCTCCTTTAGTCTCATCCCTTATCAGGGGAACTGCTACATAGGTAGGCTCATGACGCTTCACGCCTTTCTTGAACTAGAGGGCGGACAAGAGACGGGGTTCATTTGGTTGTTCGATTCTTGCTAGAACCACACATGGCCTTTCTCCCATAATGAGCAAGTGTTGGGCACTAGGAATGGGAATAGCTTTGTTCGCCAACAGGAATTCCATCCCCAATATGACATCAAAGTCGTCCATCTGAACAACTACGAGGTCGGTCTTCCCTTGCCAGTGACCCAACTTGAGTGATACCCCTCGAGATAGTCCAGTTGTTGGTGAGGCCTTAGAGTTCACAGCTTTCATGCGGCCAACATCCTTCTCCAACTTCAGCCACAACCTCTGTGCTTCAGTTTCTGACACAAAGTTGTGAGTGGCCCCTGTGTCAACCATCACGCTCTTGGCTATTGTCCCATTAATACTACCATCTATGAACATCAAGCCTTTAGCCTGGGACTTCTTAGGTGATTGTCGTCGCTTCACCGCACCTAAGAATCTCAAAGCTCCCATGTGACTAGGTTCCTCCTCTGGCTCTTGCTGATCCTCCATTTCTTTCGATTGAATATGAGCTTGTAAGGCAGAGAGGGCAGTCTTATGGGGGCATTCATTCACTCTATGAGGTCCTCTGCATAAGAAGCATGCTACTGGCTTTGGAGCATAGCCTGAGGGATTAAAAGGTCGAGGGGTGAAGACCCCTGTTGAGGCAGCAGGCTTGGACGTTGCCGTGTCCCTCACATTCACTGCTCTCCTGTCCCCTCCTCCTGAGTTGGAAAATTTGGACTCCGCTCCCCCACTTCTACTCGGTCCAGGCCTTAAATTTCTGTTGACATTCGCATTCGAGAACGACTGAGTCTTCTTAGTAGAGTTCTCTTCGAATGTGTAGTCCGTCAACCTTTCAGCAGCAGCCTGTGCGGAGGCCAAATCTTGGACCCTTTGCCGCTGAAGTTCTGTCCTCGCCCATGGCTTTAAGCCTTCAAGGAAATAGAACAACCGATCCTTCTCTGACATGTCCGGGATGTCAAGCATGAGCACAGATAACTTGTTCACAAAGTCTCGGATGTTGTTGGTGTGCTTGAGCTCCCTTAGTTGTCGTCTGGCAATGTATTCTACATTCTCGGGGAAGAATTGAGCTTTGAGTTCCTTCTTAAGATCTTCCCAAGTGTCAACGGTGCATACTCCTCTTTGGATGTCATTATATTTGGTTCTCCACCATAGTTTAGCATCTCCCGACAAATACATTGTCGCCATGTTCACCTTCACCTCTTCCGAGTCTGGCTTCACTGCTCGAAAGTATTGTTCCATATCAAATAATTAATTCTCAAGCTCCTTAGCATCTCGCGCCCCTCCAAAAGCTTGAGGTTCCGGTATCTTTAGCTTCCTGTAGTTCGTCACATGTTGGTTTCCCATCGCACGGATGGTCAGGTTGAGCTTAGTATTCATCTCCACTAGCTCATTCCTGAAAGCATCAATGGTGGCTCAGACATCTTCTGCCATATTGTCCACTGTCACCTGGAGTGTATCAAGGGCATCACTCATTGCCCCCATTTGCTCGTTCGGAATGGGAGTTTCTTCCTCATTTCTCTCCCTTCTGCTTCCTCGAGCTTTGCATTTTTCAAGAGCCACAACTTGGTCCTTTAGGCTCTCCACCTCTATCATCCGCGCCGCCAACCCATCCAGGTTGACGCGGTCCAACACATTAGTGATATCAATCAACCTATCAGGCACTCCCGCAATTTCTCCGAGTTGTTGGTCATACCAATCGAATCTTTGTTGGTTTGTCATCTTCCCTATCATCGTAGTGCTTCTTGAGCCGAGTTGGCTCTGATACCAACTGTCACGGGCTGAACTTTGCAGTGCGCAAAGCGGACCGTGCGGCACTTGCTAGCAAGCAAGTCAGCCAAGTGAGTACCTTGCAAGGAACAATGAAAGCCACACGATATTAAAATAGTGTTAGCGACAAGCAAGAACACAATTATATGAATGTTGGGCAACCACGAAGAACAATGAATAATCGAAAGGAAAGATCAAAGAGCAATCTCACGGGACACAGATGATTGAATAATTCCTCTTTTATTGATGGTAAGACGGCAAGGGAGGCAAAAGTACATGTGCTTACCTATACTAGTTCCGTAGTCCAAACTATGCCGACTAGGAACCCCTCCCCAAAGAGCATATCTGCCTTACATGAACATGGCAGGAGGAAACATGAAAAAGGCCGAGGAGACTAAATGCTAAATAAAATAAAGGGGAAACGATCATTTACCCAATTTTAGCTTAAAAATTACCCACTTACCCAAACACTCTAAGAGATTATTTCCCTAATACCCAATTAAGTATTTTTTAATTCATTTTTGGGACAATTTTGCCCTCTCCTTCTTTGTCACTTTGAGAAAGAAGTCATTGGAGACCTTGCTTGACTCCGGTGGCGGACTCCGGCGACTAATGAGTTTAGGGTTTAGGGTAAATGGGTAAACCCTAAATCCTAAACTGTCAATAGATATTAGATTGGGTAAATGAGGTTAAAAAACTCTTAGTGGAGCAAGTGGGCAATTTTTAGACTAAAATTGGGTAAGTGGTCACGACCCCAAAAACTTAATGGGGTAAGTGGGAGCATTGACGCTATAAATACATGGGTAATCTCAAATTTATCAATTTCCAATTTTGATTATATGGACCGCACAAAATTCTTGTATTCCTACTGATGTAGTCTAACTTAATTATTAGTTATATGGAAAAGTATACCTCCCATAACCAATAAGGTAGAGAAAATAGAATCTATCAAATTCAACCGTTGGATGTTATCATGACATGGAGAAATGGCTATGGTCAAAATTTCAGCTATTTTCGTTATTGTTTGGGTCTCGATCTACTAGATCAACTCTAAACCCTAAATACCACATAAAACTAACATTCTCATAACCGCTCATTCGCAACTTCTTTTTTCGATCTGTCAGCTCTCACACTCTCGTGGGTATGTGCTATATCAACTAATGTAAAAATTTCGGGAATTTTATCTCCTCATGGTTCAGCTCCCCTTAGGGAAGTATAAGCATATAAAGGGTTGAGCGCTTTGTTTGATGTGGAAATGACGGCGGATGGGATTAACTTTTTTACACATTACCTATGAATAAGCTATAAATAGATGGATAATGTCAAATTTATTGATTTCCAATTTCGATTTTTTGGATCGCACAAAATCCTTATATGTCTACTAATGTGGTTTAACTTGTTTAGTAGTTGTATCAAATAGTATACATTTCATGATAAAAAATTTGGAGAAAATAGAATTTATCAAAATTTACCGTTGGATGCCATCATGATAAGAATATATGATTATGGTCAAAATTTTAAATATTTTTGTCGTTATTTGGGTCTCGATCTAATAGGTCAACCATAAACCCTATATACCACATAAAACTAATATGCTCATAACCGCTCATTTGCAACTTATTTTTTCGATCTGCCAACTCTTACACTCTCGTGGATATGAGTTATATCAACTAATGTAAAAATTTTGGAAAGTTTATCTCCTCATGATTCAGTTCCCCTTAAAGAAGTAGAAGCGTATAAAGGGTTGACCGTTTTATTTAATGTCGAAATGACGGCGGATTGGGTTAATTTTTTTACACATTACCTACGAATATGCTACAAATAGATGGGTAATGCCGAATTCATCGATTTTCAATTTTGATTATTTAGATTGCACAAAATCCGTATATATCTACTAATGTGGTCTTTGTTATTAGTTGTATCAAATAGTATACCTTTCATGAGGAACAATGTGGAGGAAATAGACTTTATCAAAATTGACCGTTAGATGTTATCATGATAAGAAGATATAATTATGGTCAAAATTTCATCTATTTTCGTCGTTATTTGGGTCTCGATCTATTAGGTCAACCTTAAACTCTTAATACCACATAAAACTAATATGCTTATAACCGCTCATTCGCAACTTATTTTTTCGATCTGCCAGCTCTTACACTTTCGTCGGTACGAGCTATATCAACTAATGTAAAAAATTTAGGAAGTTTATCTTCTCGTGATTCAGCTCCCCTTAGGGAAGTATAAATGTATAAAGGGTTGACCGTTTTGTTTGTTGTCAAAATGAAGGCGAATCGGGTTAATTTTTTTTACACAATACTTACTAATACGCTATAAATAGATGGGTAATGTCAAATTTATCAATTTTCAATTTTGATTTTTTGAATCGCACAAAATCTTTGTATACATACAAATTTATTGATTTTGCTTTCTTCCACCCTTTTGCATAATCCAAATTATGCCTTCAATTTCTATCTAACACCAAAAAAAAGAAAAAGATTATAATAAGTGAGATACAATTTGAAGGTTGCCTGCATTACCTATATATATTAATTTGGTTAATGCAATTCAGAATGAGAAGATGAAGAGCGTTGGATCTGAAGCTGAGGCATATGCCATTGCTAACAAACACTGACTAATCTAATAGCTTTCGACTCCAAAGTTTAAATACTCCGAATCACTATAAAATTTCACTAGTTGCATTACCTACACTTATTTAAGTGTACCAAGTGGGTCGTCTGAACGCTAATATGGCTTCTCTCGATTAACATTGAATATATGCAGTACGCTAGCATTCAATGCGCTAGGAATGGTTTAAATTTTTTTTTTTTGTCAAAAAGGTTAAATTAATGGGTCCTTGACCCAAAGCACCAAAATAAGAATAGATTAGCCCACTTACCCCAGCAACAGATTTTTGTTCCCACCTACATAGTTTAACGTTAAATGACCATTTTGCCCTAAGCCTAATTAATAAATTACAGCATTGCCACTCTCTTTCCTCTCTTCTCTGAGTTCTCTCTCTCTCTTTCTCTCTCCCCAGACGACTCTGGTGTCTCTCTCTCTCTACCCAGCGACTCGGGCGTCTCTCTCCCTCGTTCCAGACGACTTCGGCGTCTCTCTCTCTCCCCAGACGACTCCGGCGTCTCTCTCCCTCGCTCCACATGACTCCGGCGTCCCTCTGTCTCTCTCTGTCGAGGTTCCTCGAGCTTCGTATCGAGGTCAAGTGACTCGCTGTACCAGTAAAACGTGCCGGCCGGCGACTTCGAGCTTCAAGTCGGAAGAAATCGACATCGAGCTTCTGTGCCGGAGCAGTACAATTCAGCGCGACGAGGTGGATGTGGCGAGCGAAGTCGGTGGCTACTCCGACGAGGACTGGAGGTTCGGAGAGGTGAGAGAGGTCGACGGCGAGCTTCGGAGGTGATTCGATCCGGTGGTTTTGGTCCGACTATTGATTGGGGTGCCCAAATCAATTTCTAGCTTCTTTTTTTTTTTTTTTGAATGTCTATTGCCCCCTAATAAACGTCTATTACCCCTCTATTGGAGGGCAATAGACGGCTATTGGGGGGCAATAGACGTTTTGAATTGATGTAATCTCCTTTTTTTTTTTCTGTAATCAAAGTTTTATTTGTCTAAATTTAGGGAGATTAGTTCTCATTCTGGCAAATGAAACTACTATTAGGGGGCAATAGACGTCTATTGGGGGGCAATATATGGCTGATAGTCATCTATTGGGGGGCAATACATGGCTGATAGTCATCTATTGGGGGGCAATATATGGCTGATAGTCATCTATTGGGGGGCAATACATGGCTGATAGTCATCTATTGGGGGGCAATACATGGCTGATAGTCATCTATTGGGGGGCAATACATGGCTGATAGTCGTCTATTGAGGGGCAATAGACGTCTATTAGGAGGCAATAGATGTCTATTGGGGGCAAAAAAACTTTCCGGTGAGATTTTCAGCAAATTCCGGTGGGCGGCAGCCGGTGACCGGAATCCGGCGACTGTTGACCGGAATCCGGCGACTGTTGACCGGAATCCGGCGAAAGTTGACCGGATTCTGGCGGCGGTGACCTGATTCCGGCGGCCGGAGACCGGACTCCGGTGGCCAGTGACCGGGCTCCGGCGAAGTCTCCCATGGTTTCTCTCTCTTCCATTTTTTTTTTCTCTCTCTCTCTCTAAGTAACAAAGGGGTGAGGGTAAAATGGTATTAAAAAAAATTAAAAAACAAAAAAAAATAATGGGGTATTAGGGAAGACATCCTTAGAGTGTTTTGGGTAACTTAATGGGGTAAGTGGGAAAAAAATCTCTAAAAATGGTGTAAATGGACAAAAACCCTAAATTAATATTAATTATTTTATTATTTAATTAAGTAAATTTTACTTCTTGTTTTGGTGAATAATTTTTAAAATTGAAGTTTTTTTATTTTTATTTTGAAGGGAAATCTCCTAGAGTCTGGAGATGTAGTTTCAGTTTATGTTTCTCTTCCTCTTCTTTCCTGGGTGAGTGGCTTTTTTCTCACTTGAATCTCTTCATTCTTCTAAGAGTTTTGATGTTGAATTGTGTAGACAATTGAGTTCATTTCGATACTACTGCGCAGTGTACTTCTTTGGGCACCATTTCTGAACTTCAGGAAGTTCCCGATCGAGGGATCCAAACATGAAGTATCCTTGGTCCAAGCCAGAAGATCCCAATCTCGTTAAAGTTGGGTTCTTAAAGTAGACCAGGCTCTGAAACACATTCTTCCCCATTCTGAACCCCGGCACGACGGTGAAGCTGACTGAAAATTCGGTATCGGAATCGTTAACGGTGACGGACTCCATGAACACCTCTGAAAATCTGTGGTTTTTGTTGACCTGAAAGATCGAGATTTGTTGACCGAACGAGAAGGCCAAGCAGTGTAGAAGCAAAGCCCGCATCGACATTTTTACGAAGGCTTCGAAAAACGGAGTGTCCGGAACCTCGTCGGAGTTTATTATGAGCTTTCTCTGGTTTAGGTTTCCGAAGAGGGAGCACTCTGGTTCAGGTTCACAGGCTTCCATTCGGACACCCACACCCACCCCTTCAGCAATTCCCCTACCACCCCCACTTGCAGCAGCAACCGCCGTCGACGGTTCTCTCTCACGCGCCGCCGCCTCACCCTCACCACTTACCCCCTCCCCCGGCCTTCACTCCGCACCTTCCCCCTCCCCTCGTCCCCCCGCCTTTCCACGCTGACCCTCCTCCTCTGGTGGTTGGTCCTCCGTCGACAAACAGATCGACAAGCTCGTCGAGTACTCCACCAAGAACGGACCCAACTGATAAATAAACAATAAGAAAAAAAAAATTTGTATGAATTTTTTACACACCGTTATTTTTTTTTACCCTCTCCTCTTATATGGTGGGATCCTTATAATTTTATTCAACTTAGAAAAGCTATGCAAGTCAGCCGGTTTTCCAAAGGAATGGCCAGGATTGTCCCAATGAAATCAATGGACCAAAAGTATAGTGACCTGCCCGAGCATGCCATGGTTGGAGCACGGCAGAATTAGGTTGTTGAGTTATGGGTGAGAATCAACATTGGGATTTCCGCCGGAGAAGAAGTCGATGTGGGTGGTGGGTCAGTTCAAATTTCTCTTTAAGTACAAGTTCCTGTTTCTGAAATATCATATAAGTGGCGCTACCTACTAATTTTGGCAATGTATTATTAGGTCAGATCCAACCCAACCAATGTGTTTGGACACTAGGAGATCCACCTACTAACTTGTTTTGTTTTCTTGTTAATTGCATTAAAAACTACAAAGCCCACAAATTCAAAAAGCCCATAAGCTCTGCAAAATCAACACATCACTCAATTTCAATAATTCTCCTAAATGAATTCACTCAAAGAGTGAAGATCATTTCTCAATGAAAAGAAAAACAAAGCGAAATCAAAGGAAGCTTACTCCATCTCCTACGAAATCAGCGGATTCTTTGGGCTAAACGGCGCCTTCTTCCTTGGAAGAAAGGACTGAAGAGTGGGACGGGCTTTAAAGTGAACTTTAGGTAAGAAGTGAGGATTACAATAATGTCCTTCTTAATTTATAAATAATGAAAAATATTTAGCCCTTTGGGCCTTTTTGGCTCTACAAGACTAGACAAGGTTTGTCTATAGACAAAAGATTTGTGTCATAAAAGTCTAATATGATTTGCCGTCTTCTCTTTTTTTATGACAAATTTACCGTCTTCTCTTGTTAGTTTATAACTTCATATTTGCAATTCAGAGTCCAACGATACCTAAAACAATTTGAGATAAAAAAGAATCATGACAATCAGTCCTCTATGACAGTCTTGAATCCTTGATAGTGATTATGATTAATATAGTATATTAACTTCAAACACACGTACACTAGCTTCAATTTTTACAATTCTCCTATAACGAAGTCGGCTGCAACTTCATTATCTTGATGCCATCCAACCCTGTTATCAAGCTCTCTGAGCGTGGAACCTTGTATCTAGTGATTCTAGTCTAGCAGTTCTTTGTTGATTTTAGGAAATCATAGCATAAGCGGAAAAGAGGGGGGGGGGGGGGGGGAGAAATCTCTTTGGAAGAACAACAGGTACAAATGTTGAAGTTTTTTTTTTTTTTTGGGTCTAAGGACTCATTTGGAAGTTGGAACTACAACTCATTTAGACCTATCTAACCAACTTGTGGCTGAAATGAAATACATAATTAACTAGATTATATTGTACTTTACAACCTAGATATCTAGTTAAGTGAGTGGAGGAAATAGTAAAGCAAGTGATTGCTGCAAATAGTAGCAACAAGTGGCTGGGCTTTAGCAGTTTCCTAGTTGGACCAAGAAAATACTAACTTCAACACTCCAAGTTGGCCTCTAGATATTCAAATCACTCTCTTGCAAGAGCCTTAGTGAAGATATTTGCAACTTGGTCTTCAGTATTGAGGTAGACCAAATCCACCTCATTTTCTTCACTACATCCATGATGTAATGAAACTTCAAGGCAATGCATTTTGCCAGTAGGGTTATTCCTAAGGTGGGCCCCACAGGACCACCTCAGATTTCAGGGTGAAATTCGAGGCAAGTCCTGTCAGCAGGATAACACAATGAATATCATAAACAGAACAACATCGAATTGAAGTCCATATTTTGGTCTAACCTTATAGTGATACATACGATAACAATGAAAAGAGGCAGAAGATATTTAAGAGGAATTTCATTATAAGAACCAGACAAACTAAAAAAAAAAAAAAAAATAGAGAGAGAGAGAGAGAATGCCTTCATATAAAGAAACAGATTTCGCCTAGTGTCCCTTTATCAAAAACTAGATTTCATCTTACTGAAACCCTAGTTGTGGATGGTGAAGTATAGATTCATTCTTTTTACACTTAAAAGTCGAACTAACGAGGGAGAGGTGATATTGTAAGCTTAGAAAAACATGGCCATTGTCATAACCTTTAGATATGAAGAGAAACCATTATAAACCGCTTTATAAGAATGCCATAACTCGTTAAACTGATCAACGCTACCCTCATGCCAATAGAAAATACCTTGCTTGCCTTGGTCATGTGAAATGCACATGTGTTTAGATGGCGTTGTGTAATATGAAGTATGAGAGATTCTAATGAGGACCACTAAAATGAGGACTTCATGAGGATTTTCTAATCAACGGACCCACTTTTTGATCAAATTTCTGCAAATCAACCGTTAGATGTTTATGTATGCATGTATAAATCATTTATGCAAATTTTCAACCAAATTGAAGGCATTCATAATTATGACTTATCATTTATGTGCATGAACGGTTCAGGTTTGACAGATTTGGTTCGCTCATTGGTTTATCTAGTTTAGTAACTTAATGATTAGCAATTTGGAAGAAAATTATCAAAAGTGATCTAATCATGCATACATAAACATCTAACGGTTAGTTTGCGGTAATGTAATTAAAAAGTGAGTCTTCCAAACCATTGATTAGAAAATCCTCATAAAGTCCTCACTATAGTGGTCCTCATTAGAAGCTCTCCTTATGGAGTATGACTTCTAATAATTAGAATCAATATTTCTAATGCTGTCCTTTGAAAGATCACTTGGTCATTGGATCAATGGTTTCCAAGCCAACCTTGGTATTTGAGATGTACTTAATGCTGAAACTTGTAGCTTGTCCCTTGGACTTTAGCTTGTTATAGAGAGTCACATTACTCAATTGGTGGTAGAATCTGATTCTGCAGTCTTGGTTAACTCTCTCCTCCATAATAACACTGAATTGCATCGCTTGGGTTCTCTATTGTCAAGCTGCAAGTGTTTGATGCAAAAGTTTGAAGATACTTATGTAAAGCATATATATCGTGAATGCAATATGGTGGTTGATGCACTTACTAAGAAGGGGATTGAAGTTGATCATAGTGTTCATCTCATGGAAGACTCTGCTAGTTATGCTACTCAGGCTTATTTAGATGATATCTTTAGATTCAGAAGGGTTCCCAGGAGCCAGGGGTTATCATGGGCTGGCCCTGCCCTAAATTTTAGGGCTGAAGGTAGGGTCGGGCGGGGCCTAGTCAAAGTCAACGAAACTTAGCTAGGGTCGGGCTGAGACTTCAATATGTAAGCCCTTATCCATCCTTAAGGCCAATTTTGTAACGGTAAAAAAGGTTGGGGCTGGCCGGCCTTCCCAATAGGGCCAAATAGAATTGACAAGGGCCGAAATGGCCTTACTTTATTTAACAAATATATATACACACACACACACATTAATTGCTTTGTGTGTGTGTGTGTGTGTATATATATATATTTTTTTTTTTGACAAAATTTGGCGCAATGGTTGTAACGGTGGGTAATCGAAGACTCTTTTTTTTGTTAACCCTATTTAATACATACAATTTTTTGAAGTTACCTTAATAACATTTATAAATATTAGTTAGGGGGGTAGTAATATACAATTAAATCTCTCAAAATTTTCAAAAATTAAATGTTGTTTAACAAAGAAATTAAAGCTTACTAAAACAAGCACAAAATAATAAAGAGATAAGTTGTATGTGGATAAAAAAGGATGAATATATTGAGAAAATAGAAAAAAATAGAAAAAAAATAGAAAAAAATAGAAAATTATTAGGACTTGTTTGGGTGGCTTAAAGGGCTGGGCTGAGCTTGACCCTTATGGTCTCAAACTCTCAATTGAGTCAGCCGGGCTTCATTTCCATGACCCTTACCCTACTCTATTTGAAAAGGAGCTGGGCTTGAAATGGGCTTAGGGGCTAATGATGACCCCTACACGCAGCCCATGCGGTCTGTTAACAGTAACGGGCCATCAACCACTCTAAAGCCCAGTGACAAAAAGTGCACTATAATTTTAAACAAATTACGCCAAATGCCATCGACACTGATACAATTAATTTTTTCAGTTCCCCCAGTTCATTGATACTGATAGAAAGCTCAGACTGCAAAATCAATCGTCAAGCAAGGAAGGCTTTGGCTCCGGAGGCAAAGCAACAGAGAGAGGCTCCGACGACACTAGGCCTTGAAGGTCAGTAACCTAAGAAATTTCTAATTACTGAGGCTCAGTGGGTATAGTTCTCTGATTACGTATTGGTTGTTTGGTTTGGTTTGGTTACTGAGAAATCTGAAGAAAGTGAATAATAAATTTACACTAAAATCTTTATAAATTAATAACCTCGATTATATAATAAATTTCTCCAGTCCTGACTCGGGACCAGTGTATATTACTAAGAACCTCGCTAAATGCATAAGTCAATAATTTCTCTATTTCATGTCATAAAGGGGTGGGAAGAGATTGATTTCTGGGATAGAGGAAACTGGACTTATTGACACATTCAACCAACTCAATATATGTAGATACAAAATGACTTATTAGCCAACAAATTGAACTCTGGAAACAAACAATAAAATCAAAGAAAAGATAAAAAATAGGAATGAAGTATCCTTCATAATGATATTGAAGGTCAGTCACGTTAAACTATTGTGCCTCAGCATATAATTCTACATATGTTCTTCAACTCATCCAGGTAGGCAGCCTCCGGCCGGGGTGCTCAACTTTATTGTTCATGGGTATGGAGCACGAACGGACTTTATTTGATCACCATTTTTCTATGTGAATGCTCGATCTCCTGCTTGTGTTGAACGATCTCAAAACACTTAACTTTTTTAGGGGACAGGTAGATCTGTACTTGTTATGTCTTGTACCTCAATTTACCAGTTTACTAGTCATTTGGACGGTAAACGATAATTACTTTCACTTTTTACCTTGTTTCGAACTTTTAGTGGACCAAAGAGTTGATTTATTTTTTCATTCCTAATTTGAGAAATTTTCCTTCACGAAAGTTGTAGAGGATGTTAAACCGAGTTCGTGGACACGTGGCACGCTTAAATCGGAGTTCGTATGAAGAAGTTATGTGGTAATTTTTCTATAAAAGGAGAAGTTACTGTGGTAAGTTTTCATTTTGGGAAACTTACCCGTCAGTTTCTCTTCTCTCTCTCTCTCTCTCTCTCACCCCGACCCAGTCATCTTCTTCTGACGATTTCTCCCCCGTCCGGTGACGGATTTTGGCGCCACAGATACCGTTGGAAAGCTCACACCGTTATCTTCAATTCTAGGGTGGTTTGGTGGCTCTGTTTGAACTGTGGAAGGCCCAACAACAAAGAGAAAATGTGCCAGAGCTGTCATTCTCGAGTTTTGGTCAGAACTCGAGTTTCCGGGCACCTCCGGCGACAATACTTATTGGATCTTGGAGCTCTTGCAACACACATCAATCCTTCCAAGCCTTTTGATCAAATTTGAAGTGTGGAGCACGAATCGAAGCCATGAAGATCTAGGGTTTCAAATTTCCCCTCTTTGCTTTCAAGGTAAATTCTGAACTTTTAGCTTCAAATTGGATTTTGTTGTAGTTGTGAAACTTGTTGGGCTTGATGAGAGGAAGATTTTGGCATAGGTGTTGATACCCGGTTAGGGGGTTTGCCGGCGGCTCATGGGCCACTGTTGGGCCTGGGGGCGAGTGGGGAGCCGATTCTGGCCTCCTAAATTGGCTGGTTGCACTCCTTGTAACTTGTGGAGCATGTTGGTGTGTGTTTTATAAAGATTGGAGAATGTTTAGTATCGATTGTGATTTTTCCGAAGTGTGGAGTTTCGGTTGTCGATTTCCAGGAATTCGACTGTTGGATATCCCTCGTTTCTATTATATAATATTTAAATTGACGAATTGATCTTAGTAGTGAACTTTGGGATGAATCCGAGAAGAAATGAAGATGTTGGTTTACGAGGGGTTTTCGAGTTTCGTTTTAGAATTGTATTTCATTTTCGAATTGTAGTTTACGAAATATAATTTTGTACAAGACGAGGTACCGACCCATCGCTCGACGAGGATCCTTACGCTTGGCCACGTTAACTATATACTGTGAGTGGACTTTTGATTTTAAGTGATGCATGCGATTATTTTTTCCGAACTAATGATTTATTTATTTATCATTTTATTATAACTTGAGCATAAGAATCGTTTTCAGAAATTTGATTTCAGTTTATCTCATGGATTTGTTTTTAATGATGATTTTTGGAGATTGATTATGATTTATCTCGGTTATCATTTCGGAAATGATTTTGTGTTTACTCTTTTATTTGATATTGAGTTTCCGATTATTTATCTCCGATAAATGGTTATCATTTCAATTTATGTTTTGTTATTGAATTGAGAATATCTTGGCGTGTGGGACACGTCGATGATTTGTTTATTTTATCTTGAGAATTACCGAGTACAGTTGAGAATGGTACTCGCGTTTTCATTTGCGAGATATTAGGTAAGCTTTCTGGACTTTTTGGATTTACGGATTTACTGGTTTTCGAATGTTTTCTTTCACCATACTTGGGTTGCTTTATTTTAGTTCTCCTCCTCACATGAGTTGCAGTCGAGTCTCCTCCTCACTTGCTTTGTGTTTGTGGGTCGAAGTTGAGGATAGAGCCTGGGGGGCTCCTTTGTGGTATGGTGATGTTTGTCTTCCCCATATTATTTGTTTGCTTAACCAGTGGGGCTGGCTTGTTTCCACGAGGTTTCGAGTTTAAGGAAATATGTTTTATAAACCTTGCATGAATCAAGATTATTTTTTTAAAGGATGAACATGTGGGAAAGTATAAATTCTTCCCTTATTTCATTTGTTACAATTAATTATTTTTGTCCACTCACGCTAACCTTTTTAAATGCTTTCCCTTGGGCCCTTTGGTTTCAAATGTCCAGTTCGCAGTGTTGTTGTTCGGCATATTTAGGAGTTGAGGCATAATATCCGCATCCGCTGCTACCATCTCGTATTGTAGGTTATATGTTTAACCTACCAAACTTTATTTTAGTTTCTTATCTTAGATTGCTCTGATCACCTTAGGGATGTTATCTAAATTGTAGTATTTTCTTTAGGGTTTATTATCCAATAACGAGGATTTGATGTAATTTAATTTGAGGATCTTTTGTTGGAATATTGGTACTTGAGTTGTGATTTTTTTTTGTTGGTTGTGGAGTTGTTTGGATTAGGGGAGTAGGGTGGCTCCAGGAGAATAATGTTGGATTGTTAGAAGTGTAAATGTGTTCTTATAGGTTTTGGGTTGCCTACTTTTAGGGGAGGTTCTTCCGAATTTTCGATAAAACCTTCTTTACAAGTGGGCTCCGCAGGACCACCTCGGATTTCAGGGTGAAATTTCGAGGCGGATCCTGTCAGTACCACTTTACGGTGCAAACCCTCTTCTTGGTGACGGAGATAGGCAACTAGGATAGACAGGCCAAGCGACAATAGACTAATTAGCAAGGACAAGCGCAAATCTCTCTTGGACGAGCATGTCCACTAGGATACAGCCAAGACACCTAGTGGCGTCCAATAGGCCCATCTTCCGGTGTGGTGACATGACATAGCTTAGCCTTAGAGAACTCTTGATCTTTGCACTCTCGTGAATATGGTCAAAATGTTGTACCCTTCTTATTGGTGAATCGGATAAGAACAAGAGTGAAAAGGTATTTCGTGACATCATCGATCAGAACTGGCTTTTCAACTTCTTTGATTGATCTGCTTTGTTGAATTTGATTCAAATTCTAGCTATATGAGACTGACGTTATTTAGGACAGGAAGACTGAAAAGGGAAGGAAGAGAGCATTATGAATTGCCCTATTTGATCTAGTCTCTTTAATTACCGAGACCCGTAAATACAAAGATATAATAATAATAAAATGGATTATAACCACCAAAAAAAATTTCAAAACATAACTTTTAGAAAAGCTATTGGACATCAGCAGCCAGCTAATGGTCTTAAATTCTGTTGCATCTCAGTAGAAAACGAAACAAGCCTGGCTTCATACCAAGATCAGAATCAAGAGCACAAGAAGGGTAATCCGGGAGGGAATACTTCAACTCAAACAAGGCTATATTCAAATCCTTAAACTACGTCCAAACTTCATTACAAAAGATTGAAAAGCAAAAAATCTATATTTTGACAGTTTTATACTAATAAGGACACAGAGCCCAGACCCAAAGCAAATGGAACAGATCTGGTTCCAAATTTTAATGCAGAATTACTAAGATTCTCAATTTTTTGAAAAATTTACAGCGATGCCACTGAGGTATCGTCTCATCTAAAATCAAATTCAAGAATGTTTCCAAATGCATCCCAAGGTTCCATGGCAGATCCAATCTCCTTCATAGCGAGATCATAGAGTAGTTTTAGAAATTGTTTTACTATACCATTTCTGAAAATTGCATTAGAAATAAAAATAATGAATATTTATTCCGTTGTGAGTTGCGGTATGATATCATCCATATGGGAACTCCCCAGTCCCATTTTCAAAGTGGGTTTGATCAAGACCTCTAATGTTGTTATGTGAGCAGTCTTTCCATCACTCTAATCTTAAGGACTTATTTGTTTATGGGAATTCAAATCCTAAGGGAAGGGACTAGTCATAGTATATCAAGCTTTCCACTTGGTTTCATGTTCTCTTTCGGAATCTAAGATGCTTTGATTTTTTGTTTTATAATTGTAAAAGCTGCATTGCTTTTATCTAGAAACTATGTATTTGCTAGATTGTTCCTTATCTGACGTGGGTTTGTTTTTTTCTTTATTTTGTTTTCTGCAGATTTAATGTTGTTTTCAATTAATCAAACATATATGATGGATGATGATCACACAGATGGATAAAATGTATGCTCCTCCATCATGGGAGTGTGCCCAACATTTTGTAAGACAAGGTGTCTCTATCATTTTCTCATCATAAGAAACCATGTTTTTCTTAGGATTAGTTTTAGAACTGCATGTCTGTGTACCTCAACATCCTAACCTTATAGATTCTTAATAGAATTCTCAATTGAATTGGAGGATAAGGTGTGAGTATGTAGAGTTTGTGCAGCTACATATCCCAAGTTTATATTTTCTGGTTTCTTCTCTCTGATTGGGTTTGAGTCTTATTTATTTTTTAAGATATTGTTTTGGAGTTACTAAATTTTTAATCTTTTTGATTCCCCGCAGGCGAGATTCAATGTGTTTCTGGTTTTCACGGAGGTGGTGGCTCAAGATCAATAGCAGTAGCCAAAGTTTGACTCAATCCCCAAAAGAAATTGCAATAGTAGCAGAGCTCACCATCATCTCATCTCCATCTCGAAGTAATAGCAGCTAAATATTGTCTCAATCTTCAAGGCACAAGCAGTAGCAGAACTGGACGAGTACGAGTGCAATAGCAGAACTGGATGAGTGTCTGATGTGATTTCTCTCTCTTTATAAAATAAGCAAATACGTACATCTGGAAATATAAAAAAAAATTATAAGTTACATATGAGAATACATATGACAAAAACACCAACAATATACAAAATATTAAACCACATCAAAAAATAAACACCAATAATAATGAAATACATAACCAAAATCAATAATTGTCCAAAAAAAAAAACCAAACCAATAATAATTAGGCAAACCAGTTCCAGTTCACAAACATAAGCAAATAAAAAAAAATAACCAGAAAATAAACCCAACAGACTGTGGTCCGCAGAATTAGACAGTCCAAAGTCCATGCAAGAAAACTAAACCAAAAGTAAATTGTCGGAATTAAAAAAAAAACACACCAAAAGAAAACTCAAACCACAGATTGTTCATGGGAAATAGAATGAAGAATTATTTGCCATGTAGCATTGTCGCTGCTATTGTCTTCGAGCTAGCTCCTGGTGGAAGCGGTGGTAGTGGGTGTAAGAAGTCCATCATCTGCGGCGATTGTAGGTTTTGGATGTCCACGAACTAGGGTTGCTGCCAATGTTTTTAAATGCGAAAGCGAAGGCGAAGGCGACCGCCTAGAGCCTCACGAGGCGAGTGCCTCAAGGCGTTAAGGCGACCGCCTTTCCCGTAACTATTATAATAATACATTACATTTATAAATAATATGAATATACTTAAACATGATTCTAAATAAGCACTTTCATAACAGTAAATTCAATAATACATAGGTTCATACTAAATTAATTCAAAAATAACAAACGCACTTCATTCTTCTAAATTATAATTATCATATCCATCCACACCCACATGAATATCATCACTGATGTTGCATCTGTGTGGGGAGCCAAAGTAAGGTCTTCTATCTCATCATCTTCATCCCTAAGTAATGCAGTAAGTTTTCTCATATTTTGTCTCTTCCATTTCTCTTTCTAACGGATGATTAATCAAATATGGTTTATATTGATTGTTGGGCCCATGCTTTAACCAGCAAAAACCAAGAAATTGTTAAATCAATTTTGGCATAGATGGTTTTGTTGCTGATTTAAAATGAATAATTGTACAAACATTTGCAATAATTAATAGTATTGTACACGACATAAAAGAAGTGTGGGAAATAATTAATAGTTTCCTTCTCTCGTTTTGAGAAATCCCATAATCCAAAGTTCCAAACGACGTCGTCCCTACAGAAAAAAGGGCCCATTTGATAAACAAAAAAAAAAGCCCAGACTTCATCTTCTTCCTCTCGCCCCTCTCGCTCCGTCGCTTTTATGCTCTGTTTCTGCAAAAAAATGCCGCCCCGACGCCTGGGCTGACGCTTTTCCAACAGCAAGCCTCATTTTGAACCAGCGAGGCGTTTTCCGGTCGCCTTACACCGGAGCGCGCCCCGGGCTCGCCTCTAAATCGCCTTTGAAAACATTGGTTGCTGCTACAATATCTAAGCCGTAACCTGCATCATTTGGTACTACATTTGCATCATTTGGTACTGCATCTGCTTCATACTCCATGCCTCTGCTAGTTCCCTCTCCAAATACACTCCTCATCATCCGGCCGAGCTCCGCCGCAGCTGGTACAGCTTCCACAAGGTTGAGCTTGTTCTCTTGGTTTTTCTCCTGCTTGTCCTGCTTCTTTATTTCAAGCTCCATGAGGTTGCGTTCGATGATAAAGTAGAGGTCATGCAGATCCCTCATTTCTAGGTCAAAGACGCTTTTACCCTTCAAACAGCTAAACATGATCTGAGAGATCTCCTTATCCCGATTTTCTCTTTTTACCTTTTTGGTCTGCTCCCGAGCTTTATCTATACGCTGTCTTAAGAAGGTCTCCTGGTCGACCATCTTTCTTGTCTTGTCCATTTCCGGCATATCTCGGAACCTCGTCAGCAGTTGGCGGACTTCTGGATGACTTGGGAAGACCTCCGGCTCAGAGTCAAAGGGGCTGTAGATGATTGCCGCGGCCTTGATGTCACAGAGAGTGCTTATCTCGTCTACCTTCTTTAGAAGGCTCTTCTTTCTTTTCCTGAATGTGGTTTTTCGGGAACTCTCATTGGCGATGTAGTGCAATCTCACCCTCCTTCTAGCCATGGCTAGCTAGCTAGCAAAGAAAATGGTCAGAAGCTAGGGATTGAACAAAGTAAGGAAGAAATAGCTTTGCTTTCTGGGAGTGCAGAGAAATGAACGTACTATTAGGTTTGCTATATATAGAGCTTGCAAAGGGGTACCTAAATCAAATTTTACTAGAGTTGGGGTCCTGATTTGAAAATTTTATTCATTCTTAAAATGAGACAGATATATTCCATTGTGTGCCTGAGATGTAAAATTTAATGAGGGGCTTATGCATGTACTGATGGGAGCAAATCATTGTTAGGTTCGTTTAATTTTATAAATTGAAATGGAAACTAATTTTATATGAGAATTGGCATTATTCATTGAGTTTCAAAAATGACAAAAACCTTAGGATATGTTGTCAAGTGTTAGAGAAAGAAGGATTTTATGTAAATGGTCATTAAAGTGAGTTATTACAATATATGTGTCATAGATACCCTGCAACAGAAATTTTGACAAGTTGTCTACATGCATTTTATTAAAAGTTTTAATTTGTAATACCCCAAAAATTCGTTATTAATTTCTTGAAATTTCCTGAAATTAATAAAGTTCTCGCTAACACGAATTTGTGGACTGAGGGTGGAGCGAAAGTGTTTCGGACGAATAATTACTCGAAACGTTTTATTTTCAAGGAGTCAAAGGGTTGAGTTTTGATTCATTGAGTTTCTAAGAAAACTTCGGTCATGAAAGTCGTAGAGCGCGTCGATACGAGTTTGTGGACATGCGGAACCCGAAAATCGGAGTTCGTATGAAGAAGTTATTATCAGCAGAACAACCTTCTATTTTTGAAAATTCCCTATAAATAGAAAAATCTGAAAATAAAATCAGAAATTGCAAGTTTCCAAAAATGGAAGTTTCCAAGATCGGAAACTCTCCCAAAAAACCCAAATCGACTCGTGTAACAGCCACTGACCCGTTTTCCTTTCTCCGGCGATTTCTTCGTCATCCAGCCACCTCTGGCCGCGCCACCGATCGCATTCAAACGGGCTCTTTCTTCTCTTCAAGTCTGTGGTGGTTTGGTGGCACGATTTGAGCCGTAGAAGGTGCAGCAAGGCGGAGAAGGCGGTGGCGGCACGACCTCCGACCCATTGTGATTTCTCACGTTTTCGGCCATCTCCGGCGCCGATTCTTGGGGGCTTTTGAAGCTCATGAGATGCTGATCAATCCTTCCAAGCGACTTGAAGCAATTTGAAGTGTGGAGGTCAAATCGAAGAGTTGAAATTCTAGGGTTTCGATCAACCCCTTCTCTTTCGAGGTAAATTCTGGTCAAATGGCTTAGATTCTGTAGTCTATTGTTTCGGTCTGAGGACCTATTGTCACATTGGTGATTGAGGCAAGAAAATCGGGAACCACGCCTTTGGCCGGGTGAGTAGTTACAATCAGTTAGAGCTCTAGTCTGTCTGCCAATGTACTGCTTGGGGGATAACTTTGTGTTATCGTTCTCATGAGTACATGTTTGTAAAAGAGAGTTTCAGGTGGTTTCTTTCTTTTATTTTCCATGAGGGACTTGGGTTCTTACTAAGTAGTGGGAATTTTCACTTGAGTTGAAATGGTGATTTCTTGGCTTTAGCATGAGTTGTTTGAATTCCTTATTTATTTTCCTTTTTCTCTTTTATTGCTTGATTTTAATGTAATCTCCTAAACTAAACTATATGCAGGGATTACTATGATTTCTATTGTTTGATTTTAATGTAATCTCCTGAACTAAACTATATGCAGGGATTACTATGGTTTTGGATTGTGTGCTTTTGGTGAACTCCTGAACAAATTTTCTATGCAGGGATTACTGGTTTTATTTAGTTTAATTTGTGAGTGCAGTTGGGGTTGAGACTCATAGTGAGTTGAGAAATGCTTTATCATATCATGGTGGTGATAAATGCTTCATGTTGAGAGGAAAGAAAAGTGATTTCTTGGATTTGTTGTTGAGATTTCAAATGATTTGGTATGTCAATGTGGTGACTTGTGTTTTCTTTAAAAAGAAAAAGATTTGATTTTGAAATAATCATTGAGTTGATTTGTTGTTCTTGAGTCGAAAAGGTGTTTTGTGGTTATTAGGGTTTACTCACATGAGCTTGCAAAAGCTTATTGGGTTTGTTGTTTCAACCCGGTGCACTATTCCACAGTGTACGGGTTATTGTGTAGGTTAGAGTAACGAGTAACCGTTGTTGAAGCAGAGGCTTTGTTGCTGTCGTAGCTTGGATGTAGAAGTACTTTTGGTTCTAGTCTTCCGCTGTGTAGTGAGTTTGGTGGGTGTGTTTACTGATTGAATTGTCATTCAGTTTAATTTGTAACCTGTTTTGTAATGTAATATATGACTCTAAAGAATGAGTCGGTATTGACATTGTGAGCTCGGTTTGTTTTGTTGCTTAGTTTAAATGAAAAATTTTCTGAGTATTTTTTTAGGTTTGTTAGGTTATCGCGTTCCGATTGTGCTGGAGCAGCACGTGTAGCCCACGCTGCACCATTTTCCGTCACACTCCCACACCAACCACCGCCGGGATCACCAATGAATATGAATTCAGCATTACCTCCAATTTCACTGGCTAATGCATCAAGAATTCGTTGCACTCATCCGGTCTATGTGAGAACAAGCCGCATGCCCTACAAAGTCCCTTTAGCTTGAAACCAAAACTCTGGCTGCTCCATAGCTGGCATCGGACATCGATCAACACCCTAAAGTGTTGCTTAGCAAACCCCCGATTCAGAGCAAGGTTCTAAAAGACGCTAGGCGCTAATCGGGCGGTGACTCGAGGCCTAGCGCCCAGGGGCCTAGGCGGGGACTAGGCGGTTTTTATTTTTATATTTTATTTTTATAACATATAATTATATAAATAAAAATATAAAATATAGATAATGTTTGAAAATAGAAAGAATGACATGGACAAAGACGTCAATTGAGCAATAAGTTCGGTTGGTCCTCCACTTAGTTTGTTTGTTGAGATTTTTCTCCTCAAACAAAGAATAATAATAATAAAAAAATTAAAAAAAATCCCAGCTTGTAAATGTAAAATGGGAATTGGTATATTCATTTCATTAGATAGTCCCTTCATATAGGGAGAGAATTACAATGGAAATATCAATTACAATAATGACAGTAAATGGTGATTGAGCTGTAATCGCTAATTCCTTAATTCCCTCTTCGTCAGTTACTTTGACGAAGGCACATAATGTGTTTTTTCTTTAACGCTTACCCTTGTGCCAAGTCAAAGACGAAATGGTGCATGAATTGTTGCCTCACTAAAAACCTTGCCAAGTAAAAACCATGTGGGAGAAAAAATACACCTTGGTCGAAGGAAAAGAGCACAACACACCTATTACATTTGATGATGACATGTGTGTGTTAGACTTCTCCTGACGTCTACACCTCCCCCTGATCCTTACATTAATCAAGGGAGCTTGGAAAGTCTTCGTATTCCTATGTTTTTCACATGTTTCTCAAATATGGCCTTAGGTAATGATTTGATATACAAACTTTCCACATTCTCCTCAGACCTTACTTGATTCACTTGAATCTTGAGGAGAGCCTGTTGTTGCTGATTGTAGAAAAACTGTGGCGATATGTGTTTTGTATTATCACCCTTGATATAACCTAGCTTCATCTGTTCGATGCAAGCTGCATTATCTTCATAAATACAAGTAGGCTCTTCAATGGTAGAACTTAAACCACTAGTCCCTCGAATATGTGTAATGATAGCTCTTAACCATATACACTCACGAACCGCCTCATGTAGAGCAATGATCTCAGAGTGGTTCGAGGAGGTAGCCACAAGGGTTTGCTTGGTTGATCTCTAAGATATCACCGTGTTGCCAATGGTAAATACATAACCAGTTTGGGAATGACCTTTGTGTGGGTCAGAGAGGTACCCAGCATCAGCAAAACCAACCAAAACATTATTTGGGATTTCGGTGTAGTGAGTGGCGGATTCGCCATCAACATTTCCTTTAGGAATTGCAGTTCCATCTGCGGTCCCTCTTATTGCGGGACTCCCTCTTATTGCGGGACTCCGACAACATCTCTGAGCCCTTCGTATTCCCCCAGAATCAACATTCTTTCGCTATAATGTGAAGGTCCTCCATGTAGAACACTAGTACACTCCTCTTTCACCTTGAACTTAAACAAAAATCTCCTATCATCCTGGGCTAAGATCATAAGTCCATCTTTCATCCCCCAGATCTCTGCAATCGTCCCCGATAGTCCCCGCTCATCCCCATTCTTTCGTGTGATCATTCTCCTTACCAGATAGAATCCTGGGCTAACAAGAACCTCTGCAACTACCGCTTTCCCAAATTACTAAACTCGACAACTGCTTCCTTTATCAATGCCAAGGCTGCGACAAGACGAGCCAGCATCTCCTCCGTCATGTAGCAAAAGAGAAGGATTCAGAAGGCAAAGAGAGAAACCCTAGTTGCCTCCACTACCCTAGCGTTAGCGGCCAGATTTTTTTTTTTGTTTTGTTTTTTTTTTTTGCCATGAAAGTTTTATTTATTGATTTTTTTTAAGTCATTTCCCATCACATTTATTTGTTTTCTATTTTGGTCGACCTTCAGTTTTATGCTAAATTACGTTACCTTTTAAATTCGTACATGTAAAAAAGCCTATTTTTTTTGTATTGCATTTTCATTGCAAACTCAGCTGTTGTTTCCATCTTTGAGAAAAATCAGTTATAAGTAAATCCAGCCCTTTATGGTTTGAGAATTCAAAGCTCCCCTTATATGCTTTTGATATTTGTCTCTTCTCCATTCTTTAATTATTTGTGAAACCACCATTAATTAAAAAAAATGGTAAAAGAGCAGTACGGTAAAATCAACACGAACACGCTCCACTCGTTGAAACCCTAAGAGACTTTGCTTTTGTTTTCTTCTTTTCCTGCCTGGATGTGCTTTGGCGTTGGTGCCGGCCTCTGGTCCCGCTAGTGCATGATGGGTTCGACCGGATGGGATGATTGTTGCGTAGGTGTGTCCATTGTTCGGAGGCTAGGGTCAGAAGGTGTCGTTACCATCTTTCTCGGTGTAAGGCGTTGGTTGCATCTAGGGCTGTGTCAGGGTTGAGGTTTAGGATCGGAGTGGGGTTAGAATGTAAACAGGTCAGAGCGGTATCTTGTGGCGATCAATGGAAGGCGGCCAGGATCAAGGATTTGCTGGGTTGGAGTGTTGGCTTGGTTGGTTGAACGATGGCGGGAATATGGCTCCTGGATCGAATCCTATAGTAGTTTCATGGTGGTGGTTTGGGCGATTCTACGAAAATGCCCCGAGATAGGCCAGCGGAGACTCGCTGATAGTGGGGGCATGATGCTGGGATGGAAGGGCGAACATGGTGGTTGGGTGGCGGCGTGGGTGCAGTGGTTGAATTGGGCTAAGAGGAATTTGTTCGATGTCCTTGTGAATCAATTACATAGAAAAGGGAATCAATGTATGATACTAGTCTGTAGGAGAAATCAAGAAATAAGTCTGTGCTACTTCTCCTAAAAACCCACCACTAGGGTCAAAACTTTTCTCCACCGGACAAAATGATACCCAACTTTCAAAAATGATCAAAATGATACCTAAATTTTTAAAACTGATCAAAATGATACCTAAAATTTTAAAAACAAATCAACTTGATACCCAACTTTCAAAAGTGATCAAAATGATACCTAAAGTTTTAAAAACAAATCAATTTGATACCTCGGTTTATTTTTTTTAGGTCTAAATACTGGTTACTACCTTGTGGTTAAGGTCCAAAATCAATTCAGTCCCTGGACTTCTAATTTCATCAAAAACACCTATGTACTTTCAATTTTGATCTAATAGGTCTAATTCCTTAATATTCTGTTATGGGTTCAAGTTATAGTTGGATTATTTGTTGAAAACCTATTTATTTGATAGATTTCTAATAGTGGGACTCACTCCAAAATTGACTATGCAGGCCACCTCAACACCACATCATAAAACATAGGCCATATATGAGCCACGTCAACAAGTTAAATGACTCAATTGTCGGAAGACTAACAAATTAGACCTATTAGATCAAAATTGAAAGTGCAGGGGTATTCTTGATGAAATTAGAAATTTAGGGACTGAATTGATTTTGGACCCAAATTACGTAGTAGTCAGTATTTAACCCTTTTTTTTTTTTAACTTCTTTGTTAAATCAAATGCAAAATCAAGCACAAAAATTGAAGTTATTTGTGGTCAGAGGGTCATCAATCATCTATAACCCAATCTTCTTCTTCTATAGAATTAAAAAAAAAAAATCTTCCATTCAATTTCAATTCTACCATCGATCGAAGAAACAAATAAAGTTTGGATGTTTCCCAACTTCTAAAGAAACAAAGAAAAATGGGAAGAGAGAGAGAGAGGTAGAGATAGAAGAAGAAGAAGAGAATTAACAAAGTAAAATAAAAAATAATTGAAAAATAGTTTTTTGTATAAAATATTATTATAACCCCACAAAATACTGCACCACACGTGATTAATTTTAACAAAAAGTTACAAAAAATTAGACCGATGTATCAAATTGATTTGTTTTTAAAACTTTAGGTATCATTTTGATCACTTTTGAAAGTTGGGTATTTGATTTGTTTTTAAAAATTTAGGTATCATTTTGATCACTTTTAAAAATTTAGGTATCATTTTAATTACTTTTGAAAGTTGGGTATCATTTTGTCCGGTGGAGAAAAGTTTTGACCCTAATGGTGGGTTTTACTCCCTATTTTGGTATGATATGAGGTTCTTGCCAAAGTTGAAAGAAGACCTAAGACAAATGGTTTCTTCTAGAGCAGCTTAGCTTTGAGAATAGAGTTTAGTTTTTTAATTGAAAGAGAGAAAAGAAAGGCACTAGGCCTGACCTTTGTTTTGCGGCTTGGCTTTGGTAACTAAGGATACAATACGATACCATAGATTGATCCGTAGAGTTATTTACCTAACTAACTACTTAGAAGAGTTGAGCAATTTTTTATTAATCATCTTTGGAGGTTATAAGTTCTATGCATTCAACTAACTAACTAACTAACTAACATCAGTCATGTTCAAGCATCAAGGTCGTTATACAAGTAAAACACACGCACTATTCATTTAGTGCAAATATGATGGACCTTTTGGCTTTTGTTGTCTGTTTGTCACTGTTTCCATAGTTCTTGCAGAGCACACCCTTTCTATTATTATTTAGAATTAAATAGATTCTAGAAACTTTTTTCTTTTGGTCTGAAAAACTGAATATTTGTTTGTTTTTTTTTTTTTGTGTCAATGATTGGCTGTATTTGAAGATCCAAAGAGGCAATCTTAACCTAGACTCCATCTAAAAAGAAAAATTAAAGCAACGCTATGCTGCAAGTCTGCAGCCTCCAAACCCTAGGTCTACGAAAACTTCGTGTTTGTCTTCAATGGCGTCTGTGGACGAGATGGCAGTGCGTGGCAGTGCGTCTGGCTTTGTCGCTTGCTTTGGTGGGGGGGGGGGGGGGGGGGCAAAAACTCGGTTGATCTACAACCATCAAAAGGGTCGGGTTTAATAGTGGGAAAACTGTTGACTGCCCAAGATTATTCTCATAGCTCTTTCAAAGGCATGTTTCGGCGAGTCTGGTGGCTGAACGAGAGATATTATATCCAAGATCTCGGGCACAAGTATCTATTTTCTTTTACAGATCATTCTGATCGAACTAGGGTTATGAAAGGCGGGCCTTGAAGTTTTAATCGTGCTCCGGTGGTCTTGGTTGCGTATGGGGTGCAGTCAATAGAATCGATGCCTCTGCTCACTTTGGGCTTCTAGATCAAGGTATTTGGCTTCACTCCAGGGTTTCAATCAGAGCATCTCATCAAACTAGTTGGAAGCTCCCTCGACAGATTTATGGAAAAAAGCCAAGCTAAGTATGATGTTGGAAGAGTTCAAATCCGAGTGGAGATGGATATTAGTCACCTTGTCATCTCTAGCGCAGCTTCACGGTCGACAACTGTATTGTGCTAGACTTGGAGTTTTATTTTAAAAACTTGGTTGGTCGTTGCTCAACATGTGGTCTATTGAACCACGTTGGTCTGCCAAGTTCTGGACCGGCGTTGCTTGAAGAATTGCAGTGACTCCTGGCGTCTTCTAACAGTATGCACCGTAAGATGGACAATCACTACTAGCAAAACAGGCATCTCACACAGATTTAATTCACACAGATTTTATAAAGCCACAGACATCAGTGTGTATTGGCAATATATACAGAAAACCGTGTGAAATAAGTAAAATTGGGTCCACAAGAGTTTATGGAATAACAATAGCCACAGAAGTCTGTGTGAAATAACATCAGATACAGACTTCCGTGTGAAAATTAAAATATTTTATTATCAACTCACACGGTTGTCCGTGTGAAGTTTAATTCACACATATTTCTGTATATATTAAATATTAGTTTATTAAAAAATCTTTTTTTTTTTGCGCTATATGAATTGTACAGGGACGGTTGTCCGTAGCTAAAATATTTTGATACAGACATCTGTGTGAATTTTTTTCTCACACAGATATCTGTGATAAATGAAGATACAGACATCTGTGTGAGAAAAAGATATGCATACGGAATTCTGTGTAAATCTTCAAATGTGTATCTCACACGGATATGAGTGAGAGTTTTGAATGTATCTCACACGGATTTCAGTGGCAACAAAAAATTATATTGTTCTGAAAAAAAAAAAAAAAAAAAACACACTCTGCCCTTGACAAATATACTAAACCTAATACCCTTTCAGCCTCTTTTTCCTTTCAAACCCGTGGTCACAGGCTCCCACACCAACTCTCCGTCTCTGTTGTTTCTGACGCTTGCCCACGATCTTCAACACCTCACACCGCCATGGATGAGCTTGTTGGTATGAATTTCCTACCGCCGCGACTTGGAGTCTGGAGACTTGGACTCTTGGAGCACAGAGGCGCAGAGCAGTCCGACTCAGCGACCCGGCGATCTGTAAAAGTGCAAGGCTGGAAGCCTGGAACCAGCAACCGATCTCCGGTAGTCCGGTCTCCGAGCTCCCCACCGCCACCAGCAACCCGTCTGGGCCGTCTGGCTGTCTCCGTGGTATCTCACCATCCCTCTCTCCCTAGTTCTGATTTCTGAAGTTCTGAGTTTTAATTAGTAAATAATCGATTTCCTGATTTCCATTTGATGATTGATCTTGTGAAGTTGTGATTCTTGTCTTCCATTTAATCTATATCACTATATGTCTATATCAGTTCTGAGTTCTTGTTGGTTTTTAAGTTTTATAGTTGAAAACTTGAAAATTGAAATGGGTAATGGCCAATGGTTTCGATTTCGGTTGGTGCTACTGTCCTACTGATGTTGATGGTATAATTGCTAAATTGCAGATTTGCAGAAATGATATAATTGCTTGGCCTATGGAGTATGGAGTATGGATACTGATTAACTGATGGTGACATGGTGTATTGATGTTGATGAGTTGATGTTGATTACTTGATTTTAATAAAGGTAATGATACTGATTGAGTGATTGGGTAGTTAGAAATGGGTTTGATAACTTGGTTTCCGTATAATGTTGATTTCTTCTTCAATTGCAGTTTGTAACTATGTATGATTCATGATTCATGAGGAGAAGGCCTCAGACCTCAGAAGCAGAGGGCCACAATTCGTTTGAGAAAGCTTGAAAAAAAATAAAGGTAATGACATTGCTCACATAATTCGTTTCAGAAGCAGGTCATCTTTTTGAGATTTTGGGTATCTTGTGGTAATAATGACATGTTTCTGGGGATAGATAGTTGCAATTGAGTTTTGAATGATCTTATTCGTTAAGTAGTGATGTGTAGTTGGTGTTGCAGGTTCTTGCATTGCTGAAAGTCAAGACACTGGGTCTTCGGCAACCTCATCAAGATTTGCAGTTGGCCAGTTGTCTACTTATCTGGCCTCAGGCCTGCAATTTCAATATCATCAACAGGTGCTTTCTGCATTGAATTTGGAAGTTCACTTTTGAGTAAAGAAATTGACAGCTTTTTGTGTTAGACAACATTGGTTTTTGTACTTGGGAATTGTATGGCTCTGGAGGATATTGAATATGCTGCCATGTTCTTTATTTGGCTCATTTGCGGAGTATTTGAAGGAAGCTTGTCCTTTTCTTTTGCTAGGAAATCAATGGCTAATAATTGTTACTTCATGTAATTTGATATCTGCAGGCACATAAGGTTAGAGAGCTTCATCTTTTTTGCATTTTCACCCATTATGAAGTTGCATCGACAAAGAATTTTTTTTTTTTTTTAAAAGGTCTGAAGAGTTGTATATATTCATTTCAAGTTATAACTGCTGCTGTATATTTTTATTTGGTTCACCAAGTTGTGGACCTTGATGACCATGCCCTCCCAGAAAATTTGGGTTTGCTTCCTATGAATGTGATTATTGATGTTGTAGGTGGACTGCATTGTGTTCGACAAGACAGGGACTCTTACAATTGGGAAGCCACTGGTTGTTAACACACGACTCATGAAAAATATAGTGCTTCGAGAATTCTATGAACTTGTTGCTGCAGCTGAGGTAGGCTTTTAACCTGTGTAAGCAATTGCTATATCTGCTTTATTAGATGGACTGAAATGTTTTTCAGAATCAAATCAACATCTGAGCATGTATGTTAACAGTTCTTTATGACTCATACATTTCAGGTTAACAGTGAACACCCCTTGGCCAAGGCCATTGTTGAGTATGCCAAAAAATTCAGAGAAGATGAAGAGAATCCAGCCGGGCCAGAAGCGCATGACTTTGCCTCCATTATTGGTCACGGGGTGAAGGCTATTGTTCAGGGCAGGGAAATAATTGTGGGGAACAAGAGCTTGATGGTGGACCAGAACATTGCAGTTCCACTCGATGCAGAAGACTACCTAGCAGAAGCTGAAGGGCTGGCTCAAACTGGGATTCTAGTAGCCATAGATGGAGAAGTGGCTGGAGTTCTAGCAATATCTGATCCACTGAAACCAGGTGCTCAAGAAGTAATTACCATACTCAAGTCAATGAATGTTAGAAGCATAATGGTGACAGGTGACAATTGGGGAATTGCAAATTCTATTGCCAATGAAGTTGGTATTGATACTGTTATAGCCGAAGCGAAACCTGATCACCAGAAAGCAGAGAAAGTGAAGGAATTGCAGGTACATACAATGACTATTACATGAGGAAGTCCTTAAGTTCATTCATGTTTATGTTAGTTATGCACTTATGCTAACAGGTTATAAACTTCAAATATCTTATTCATAGGCTTCAGGCTACACTGTGGCGATGGTGGGAGATGGCATCAATGACTCACCAGCACTTGTGGCGGCAGATGTAGGAATGGCAATTGGTGCTGGCACTAACATTGCAATTGAGGCAGCAGACATTGTGCTAATGAAGAGTAGGTTTCCTCTTTATTTTCTGTAAGAAAGACAAGTTTATAGAGGGAACTTGTCTCAGATAATTGGAGTAAATTGATCAATATATGGTTGAGATTTTTTGTTTCCAGTATTAATTTCTGATGGAAATGACATTAGTTAGTTGTGGGTACAATATTGATTGGGTTGTGAATTATGTTACTGTTTGGATTCTGATTAATGGAATTGTATATTGAAAAAAAATTATTCTGTAATAATTTAGCACCAATTTTTTTTTTGAATAGCACCACTCTTACACACTGATATCTGTGTGAGTTAGGAATATATTTCACACTGAAATCTGTGTGAGTTAGGCATATATTTCACACTGATTAGGATATCAAAATATCAGGAAAACAAGTGGGACCCACAAAAAATTTCACACGGACTCCCAAAACCGTGTGAGTAGAGCATTAGCGCCCCCTCCGAAGGCAACCGAAAAACAATCCGTAGCTGCACTGTAGGTAAAGCCCTTTACACACTGACATCCGTGTGAAATGCTAGTATTTCACACAGATTTAAATCTGTGTGAGTTGCCCGTTTTGCTAGTAGTGAATAGTGCACTCGGTGCTAGGGTTCCGGCTGGAGAAGTAGGGAGACAGCAAGAACCCAGGGTTGGGTAGAACAGATCGGCATAGGGTTGAAACCCTAGACCGGAGGCGATTAGGGCTGATGCATTTGGGCCTGTGGCTGCAATTGAGCCTGTAGTTGCAGCTGGGCTTGACTAGGTTAGGGCTGACATGGCAGGGAATCTAGAGCAAGATGGACAGCTAGTTGTGGCTGTAACGCCCCAAACTGCACCTCACAAGATTTTGTTACCATAATGCTACCACAATCAATTCTCCTTCTAGCATGTATAAACGAAGTCAGAATCGCTTAGAGGAAGCAAAACAACCATTGAACATTGTGTTCACGGCGATGGATGTTAATACCCAAAATTCTAATTTCTCAAAACTTATTCAAATTCAAAAAACACTTACACAAGCGTGTAGAGGATGAGGAGTAGACCAACTTTCGTATACCATGCAAGCTAAACTACCGCTGGAGTCACCAGAAATTGTTGCGGAACCGTCGGAGCTGCCGAAGCTTCTCTGTGTCGATTCTCTCTCCTCGATCGATGAAAGATCAAGCCGTGTCCAAATACGTGATGACAACGGCGAGATGAAGAGAGCGGCACCGGTGCGCCGGTAGGGTCTTCCTTTCAGGTCGACGGCCTCTCTCTCAGGACGAAGGAGCTCGAAGCACTCCGAAGCTTCTGGCGCGTCTTATCTGCCCCTTCCCCCTTTAAATGAAATCTAACGGCCAAGATCAAGCGGTGATAAATTCGTCGGCTCAGAGATCTCCGACATAATTTATTTTTCCTTAATTAATTTTCAAAATTCCAGAACTTTGAAAAATCATAATAATTAGCTCGGATATCTGAAAAATTCCTCAAAAATTTCCACAAACTCGTCGTGTGTGTATTTTATTATCTAGTCCTTAAATAGAGGATTTCATCTTGTGAAAATTTTTGAAAAATATTCCCGAACACTTTAATAATCTTCGAGATAGTAAAATAATTATCGTCAATCTCAATTAAGCTCGATAAATTTTCCGGAGCTCACAGTGACTGAGCCAGTTTTTGACATTGGGCCGGTTTTTGACTTGGCCAGTTTTTGATTTTCAAAGCCCAAGTTCCTTTTATCTCGAAATTATTGAATGGGAGTGTATCCATTCCTAAACCTCAGAAGAAAGTAGCCATTCGAGATATTGATGAGCATGCTGCTTCTCCACCAAGGTTGAGTGGGCGATGATACGCTAAAAGCAAGCGCATAATTTAACCCTGAAAACATCGTTAGTAGTATAAGCAAATAGGGATCGTTCTATTCCGGGGATTGAGGGTACACCTGTCATTGTCAAAAAAAACAAATAAAGAATAAAAATAATAAAGTAAAAAGTATTATGTACAAAAATAAAATAAAGAATAAAAATATATACAAGTTAATATAAAAAGGGGGGTTTTGAGATTATAGAATTGGAATTAAAATTAAATGAAATAAAGAAAGTGTAAAAACACATATACAAGGGTGGAACACAAGAAACAAAGATCAAAACTACAATCATATGAATGAAATCCAATTACAATTCCTATAGTTGATTATCTATGTCATGAGAAATAAGTTGACCATGTGAAACATTCGAAGCAAATGATTTCCCATATTTTACTTTCCTTGAATATTTAATCTAAGTGAAAGCACCTAAATTAAACCTATTGAACATGCAATCATAGTCTAGAAAACTAGCTAATCAAGAACACATTCAATGCATGAAGAACAAAGAAAGGATGTCAACCAAAGTGCACAACCTAGTATGAAAAAGTCCATCTATTTGCAATCCTCCTTAATTGATTTCGACTTTTGTCCAAAGCCTTTACTACTTAAATCTAGCACCAATTACATGCATATATCCTAAGTTGGCCATCAAAGAACACATACATATAAAAGTTTTCCATAATCCAAAATCAGTTAAGCAATCTCACATAAGCAACATAAAAATCAACAGAAAGAAATCACAATTTATATTCAAACATAGAAATTGGGCTTAAACTTTGCCCTTAATGTTATTGTTAACTAGAAACAAATTCCTACGAAATTAAATAAGGAAAAAGAATGAATTACACCGTGAGTTGGAGATGGAGATGGAGTGCTTGAAACGTTGAAATCTTGAATCTTGGAAGCAAGCCTTCAAGGTGGACGATGGAGGATATGATATTCCCGGCTCCTTCTTCTTCTTCTTCTTACTTGAAAACGCAGAATTTTGCAACTAGAGAATGGAGAGAAAAATGGAATGGAAATGGAGAGACAAAGAAGATGAAATGGATGAAGGAATGTTGTTAGAGTGAGAGGAGAAGGTGTTTATATAGGGAAGAAAAAGAAGAGTGAAATGATAAATGGAAGAAAAATAATGAAAGTGGTTTGTAAAATATGGAAAAGATGGAGTAATGATGAAATGAAAGCAAGGCATGAAGGTGCAGAAGTATGGAAGTGATGATGATCTATTGGAGCAGAAAAATATATCCAAGGAAAAAGAGAAAAGCATCTAGCTTTCTTCATGTGGGTAGGAAACTTGAACATGTGGTGTTGAGCTGTTTTTAGATCAGTTTCTGCCCCTTTATTCCTTCAATTATTTCTCCAACAGGACTTCAGATTTGGCTCGTGACTTCTTCATATGAAATTATCTACCATGAGTGTAGATCATTTTGGTAAAATTTCAGAATTTATTTCCATGCCTTTAGGCCAGAATCTCTGCTGGACTCCTTACGGGTCCAGTTTTCCAGTTTTGCTTCTGCAGGAAATTGGGCTGACTGTTTGAAGTCCTTCCACTCAAAACTAGCTCTGGCACTCTTCATAAGAAATGATCCTTAGGATGTCTAAAATGGATCTGGAAATTTTCAGCTCATTTAGAGTTCATTTGGTCAGGCGGCCGCTCCTTCTTCCTTGCTTGGCTTGGTTTCTCCTAGCCGGAGTAGGAAAATGTGTAAAATTGACATTTTAGTACATTTCCATTTTTCTCCACCATTTATAGGTAAGTGTGGACCTAATGCTCATTTCACCATCATTTACTCCAATGTACCTAAGAAAATAGAAATTGAGTTAAAAATCGATTCGTTAAGGAATTAACTAAGCAAAATGTGAGGAATTAACTATTAAAATACCACTTTAAAATGCTCCTATCAGGCGACAAAGGCAGAGGGATGATGTTTTGGAGTCATCACCTAAAAGACACGTTTGAGTCTAGCAGTGGGCAGATCGAATAATGATGCAGCTATTATGGGCTTGACGATGGTGAAGGTACCAGCCGAGGAACCTAAGAAGAGAGGTCAACCGTCGACCCAGAGGCAGCAAGAATAAAGTTAAGGTAATCGAGACTAGTCCTATGAAGGTCACAGGCTCACCTAATAAGAAGAAGAAAGATGCATGCAGGGGCGGAGCCACTTAGGGGCCTAGTGGGTCCCATGATTCATTCTCTATTAAAAAAAAAAAAAATCTAAAAAGAAAAATTGTAAGCCCAGACTCAAAAAGCGTATAAGCAAACAATCTAAGCCAAACAAAGTTACAGTAGAAAAGAATACTTCAATTCAGGGTTAATTCGATAATTCTATTCATCCCACAATGAGGGTATATATATAAGTACAAAGGAGTAGTCTAACTCTAATAGGAAACAATCTTTCCATAATTACAGGATATCCTAATTAAATAAAATCCTAATTACATACAGATTTACAGCGATTCTACACTCCCCCTCAAGTTGGTGCATAGATGTCTATCATGCCCAACTTGTCAACTGAGCTGTCAAATACCTTCCTGGACACTCCTTTAGTAAGAACATCAGCTAATTGCTCCTCTGAGTTTACAAATGGAAAGCGAATAACCTTTCTGTCAAGATTTTCTTTAATAAAATGACGGTCAACCTCCACATGCTTTGTTCTATCATGCTGAACTGGATTATGTGCAATCTCAATGGCAGCTGTATTATCACAATGCAAATCCATAGGCTTTTTAAGCTTGTAACCCAGGTCTTTCAAGACATTACGAATCCACAACATTTCACAGACTCCGTGTGCCATACCTCGGAACTCAGCTTCTGCACTTGATCTGGCAACAACTTTCTGCTTTTTGCTACGCCAGGTGACAAGGTTCCCTCCAACAAAAGTGAAGTACCCAGATGTAGAACGTCTGTCAGTTTTATCACCAGCCCAATCTGCATCTGTGTACCCAACAACTTCCAATTCATCTTTTTTCTGAAACAGTAACCCTTTACCTGGCGCCATCTTCAAGTACTTCAAAATACGAAAGACTGCATCCATATGCTCTTCACTAGGACAATGCATAAATTGACTAACAACACTCACAGCATAAGCAATATCAGGTCTAGTATGTGAAAGATAAATCAACCTTCCTACAAGACGTTGATACCTCCGTTTGTCAGTTGGAACTTGATCAGGATAAATAGCAAGTCTGTGATTCATCTCAATGGGTGTCTCCATTGGTCTGCAGTCCAGCATCCCTGTTTCAGCAAGTAAATCAAGGACATATTTCCTTTGTGAAAGCAAAATCCCCTTCTTAGACCTTGCAACTTCAATACCCAGAAAATACTTCAGTTGTCCCAGATCCTTCATTTCAAACTCCTTTGACAGATATTTTTGCAATTCATTCATCTCTTTCGGATCATCCCCTGTAACAATCATGTCATCAACATACACAATAAGAGCTGTAATCTTACCATTCTTGCGTTTGATAAACAAGGTATGGTCAGAATTGCTCTGTCTATACCCAAAGGCTTTCATGGACTTTGAAAATCTTCCAAACCAAGCTCTTGGAAACTGCTTCAGGCCATACAAAGACTTCTTCAATTTACACACCTTGCCAACATCACTTGGGTAATTCTTAACACCTGGGGGCATATCCATGTACACTTCTTCCTCCAAATTCCCATTAAGAAACGCATTCTTCACATCAAACTGGTGCAAGGGCCAATCTTTGTTTGCTGCAAGTGAGATTAGAATCCGGACAGTATTAATCTTTGCCACAGGTGCAAAAGTCTCCTCATAATCAATCCCATAGCGTTGTGTATATCCTTTGGCAACCAACCTCGCTTTGTATCTATTAATAGTTCCATCTGCATTAAGCTTCACAGTAAATACCCAACGACATCCTACAGTCTTCTTTCCAACCGGCATAGGTACTAGCTTCCAATTCTTCATTCATCGCCTTTGTCCATTTTGGATTCATCAATGCATCCTGCACGTTACTAGGAATAGATACAGTAGATAATTGATCAACAACAAGTGCATGTGACCCGGAAATCCTATGGTTAGACATAAAATTAGCTATAGGGTATTTAGCTTTGGCTTTGATATCGGGTTCATATTGTTTCTTAGGAATTCCCTTGGTAACCCTTTGTGATTTCCTAGGTTCGACACTTTCTAACCCAGAAGACTCATTAAAGTTTAGGGGTACCTGAGGTGGATCATTCTGACTGGGATCTTCAGTTGGTGGGGCAGAAGGGGGAATATCTTGTGTGTGAGCTTCGGATACGTCTTGATTTTGTTTCAAACTATCCAGAAAAGTCGTTTCTTCTGTCTCGGAATTCACAACGCTCTGTTCGGCAGTTTCAGCAGTTGCATTCTCTGTTTCGGAATTCACAACACTCTGTTCGGCAGTCGCATTCTTTGTTTCGGAATTCACAACACTCCGTTCGGCAGTCGCATTTTCTGTTTCGGAATTTACAACACTCTGTTCAGCAGTCGAATTTTCTGTTTCGGAATTTACAACACTCTGTTCGGCAGTTGCATTTTCTGTTTCGGAATTTCTACCTTCAAATCGTTCCTCCAAATCTTCCAAGTCTTCAAAGACATCAAAATCAATAATAGAACAAGGATTCCCTTCATAACCTCTCTCCCCCTGAAGGGAAGACTGAGAAGCTCCCCCTGAGTAATATGGCTCAGATTCACGGAATGAGACATCAAGAGATATATGTATAGTGCCAGTAAGAGGATCATAATATCGATAACCCTTCTGGAAGTCAGCATAACCAACAAATATACACTTACGGGCACGGGGATCAAGCTTGCTACGTTGAGGCTTGGGAATATGAACATAAGTTGTGCACCCAAACACCCGGGGGCTCCAAATTAGGCATAGAAGGGATGGTCAAAAGTGTATGAAGCTTCTGATGAGGATTCTGAAACTCAATCACCCGTGAAGGAGTACGGTTGATAAGATATGCTGCTGATTTCACTGCTTCGCCCCAATAGGACCGAGGTACATTCATGCCAAACAAGGAAGCACGAACAACTTCCATCAATTGCCTGTTCTTCCGTTCTGCTAAACCATTCTATTGAGGAGTATAAGAATTGGAGGTTTGATGACGAATTCCATGTGACCGGCAAAACTCAATCATAGGGCCATTCACAAACTCTCCACCATTGTTAGACTGAAACACTCTGATGGATTGTTGATACTGAGTTGCCACCATTTTGTGAAATTCGGTAAACATTCCAAATACATCACTCTTATTCTTCAGTAATGACACCCATGTCATGCGAGTGCAATCATCAATGAACGTTACAAAATACCGAGCTCCAGAAAGAGAAGGAATTTTCGCAGGACCCCAGACATCGGAGTGAATCTTCATAAAAGGAACAGGACTGTTATTAAGACTTGGTGAATATGAAATACGGTGACTCTTGGCCAGTTCACAGATGTCACAGTGGAAATCCAATTCACTAACAACTGAAAACAATTGAGGTTGCAACTTCTTAAGATAACGAAAGGATAGATGACCTAAACGGCGATGCCATAACCAGACAGCTTCCTTCGCATTCTCTACCCCGTTGATCTGATTAGCTTGTCCCAAAAGATGCTTCTGTTTCTTTCCAGTCTCTGTCAGATCCAGATAGTATAATTTCCCCCTTCTAACACCATAACCAAGAATCCGTCGAGTCAGAATGTCCTGAAACACACAGAAAGACGGATAGAAGGTCACAATACATGCAAGAGCTAAAATAACTTGACCAACAGACAGGAGATTATAAGCTAGTGATGGAACAACTAAGACAGATTCAAGGGTTAAGGTATCAGATAAAGCAATAGAACCTTCTCCGGTGACCGGAGTTGGAGTACCATCAGCAGTAGAGACAACGTCTTGAGGGGAACGTCTAAGGTTTTTCACAAGACTTGGGTCATTGGTCATATGGTCAGATGCACCTGTATCAATTATCCATGTACTATTAAAAGTAACCTTACCCTTCATACCTGACTGCGCTACATTAGCGGAGGCATTGTCTAGGTAAACTTCCTCTTTAGTAGCAACAGCGGCCTTGCCCATATTCTTTCGCGGTTTCTTGGTGAAGTCCCACCAATCAGGGTAACCAATCACTTCATAGCACCGCTCCTTGCTATGACCTAACTCCCCACAGATAATGCACCTTTTGTTTGCATATGGATTTGGTTTACCTAGAGGACGGTGTGGAAAAGGTCCTGAGAAGCCTGGAGGAGGACCCTGTTTGCGTTGGGCCATAACAGAAAATTCGGTAGTTACCGAATGCCCCATAGCCTGTTTCTTTGATTGCATCATTGAGGAATTCATGATTTTCGCAAGATTGGATTTTCAAGGGTTTCAAGATGGATATGAATGTTTTGGAAAAAAAAGGTAGGGTGATGGTGGTTTGAAATTCAGGATGGTTTGATTTCAACGGTGGTGGTACGCAGCGGTTTGTGGTGTTCTTCGGGATTCAGGGTTCAGGATTCAAAGGATGCAGCGCAAGTTCAAAGGATTGAACCTGCTCTGATACCAAGTAGAAAAGAATACTTCAATTCAGGGTTAATTCGATAATTCTATTCATCCCACAATGAGGGTATATATATAAGTACAAAGGAGTAGTCTAACTCTAATAGGAAACAATCTTTCCATAATTACAGGATATCCTAATTAAATAAAATCCTAATTATATACAGATTTACAGCGATTCTACAGTTACAGCCAAAAACTGGTGGAAGCAATAACAGATATGTCACCAACAAAACTCACGGAGCCGAAGAACACAATCCCAGACCACCCAACCAAACGACCTAAAAACGAAAGAAGAAAAGCAAATGAAACCTAGCACCCCCAACACATCCATAAGAGGCTTGATCAATGTCTTTCCTCGAGCCAACAGAACGACGCCACGAACCCCCTGCCACCCACATAACCAAAAGCTTGGCGCCACGACACCAAAGGGACGACGCCAGCGCATAATAAGAGAGATGACGATAAGAACGCGCGGGCGCGTGAGAGGCAGCCCGTAATAATAGAGAGCCAGCAGCAGGGGCAATGTCGATGCTTTTGCATTCGAACACGACCATTTCTAGCGTTTTTGTGCTGTAAAAGAGAACGATTCCTAGCATTTCATCTGTATTGTATAGTGAGGAGAGAGGTAATTAAGAGTTGTGGCATGGGTTTGTTTTCAGTCCTACAACACTAATTTTGCAAATGCACATTTCATCTGTACGTATTGAGAAACGTTTCCAATTTCAATTTCAAGCTAATGGAGAGACTTGGGTAATAAGTTATCATAATGATCGAGTTCTCTTCACTATCCTCTATATAGTTGAAACCAATTCAGGTCGGCTTTTGCACATTGTCCGTTGCCAATTTAGCCTAGCTTATTCACAGACCGATGCATGCACTCCGTCCAGAGATGCCGGCCAAGGCCTCCGAGAAGGAGATCGAAGAACCTTGAGCTCTTCTTGAAGGTCGACGGACTGGATGAGAGGACGGCCAAACACACAATCGCCAACAAAAACGTCACCGCCGTCATTCACGAGGTACTCGATGACTCTTCTTCTTCTGATTTTCGATGCCCCCCATGAGCTCAATTTCATCACTCTAGCTTGCTTTCATTGTCAGGCTGCAGTTACTCATGGATGCAGTCGAAGCATTGGTAATCAATCTTCTATACACGGTAACCAGTTTTAACTTACTTCTTCTGCTTAACATGTTAATCCGCCAAATGTTGGAATCTACTTTGGCTGCCTTTCGAGATTTTTTTCATTAAGAATTTGTGGTGCCATACCATCTGTGGCAGGTTGCTATAAAGTGTCCAGCAAATGCCCTTGTGCATCGCCCCGTATTGGCACACTACATTGTGTCTTCAAAGGTTGGTCAACATACCTTTCGGTATTGCAATAGCTTTTTAAGCGTTTACTGTGTTTATGATTTGTCGAATTCATTATTGCATTAGCTTTTTAAAAAGCTCATGAAAGTTTTTATCTTTCAGATTAAAATCCCAGCTCAGTTAGATGAGGCTTTGTCATTTTTTGCAAATACGGGGCCAGCAAAACTTCAAAACAAGTGAATTTGAACAAGCATGTGGTGTTGGTAGGATTCAAGAGTCATAATTTGAATTTATTATACTGTAGGATTGTTAGATAGTATTTTATACCTTGCGTATAGTGCAAGGTTGTAGGTGCTTTCTAGAATTATAGACATCTATAACCTTATTAAATTTGCGGGCAGGTGTTGAAGTTTCAGAAGAAGAAATCAAGCAATATCTGTTAATGAGGTTTTTGAAGAGAATAAGTCTGCAATTTTGGAGCAGCGCTATAAAACAAATGGTTAGTCTTTTTAACTGATTACTAAATAAGTAAATAGGCTTTCATGTGATGAAATATTAAGTTATTGTTGAAACATTCTTGAGAACACACATTTGTTCCAATCCCTACAATCTCATCCCTTCAACCTCTCCCCAATTCTTAATAAAATTTCATTCTTTTTATATGCTGCATGAGCACTCTGTTGGAAACTAAACTTCGCGTCTATTTTTTTGACTCCAGCGGGTGACTTATTTGCACATCTTAGGAAGAGACATCCGTGGGCTGACCCAGAAGTTGTCAAGGCAATCTTATTTTACTCTTTTGAATGTATAGTTGAATATATACATATTCGTTTTTACAAGTAATTGTTTGACTGCCATATACCTATTCCTGTTACACGCATCTATTGATACAAAGTTGCATGAATTACTTGGTGAAAGGACTGCAGCAAATGATGAAAAGGTTCCTTAAAAGATAAAAGAGAAGCCTGCCAAACTAGAGGTTAGCATTTTATAATGCTTTGTCATTCTGCCTGTAAGCTATTGACAGATGACTGAACACCTCTCTTTTCTCTCACTTCCTTCCACTTGTGCAGGAAATTGCTATTGCTATTTCTACCCTGAATAGCCAGTTGAAGAAATTCTTAATCCATATGCGATATTCCCTCAACCAGAGGAAAACTTTAAGGTAATACCAATCACTTTTTCTTTTGTTGTTCTTTTGTTACAATGTACTCCAATTACTTCAGAAAGCTATTAGGTGGACAGAAAACTAAAAAAAAAAAAATGCTACATGTAATTTCAACAATAGTGATTGTATTTTTGCATATCAGTGTTGCCTTTGGTTTCTCACTAACCAGCCATTGTTTAATTGACTTTCCAAATCATACTTGGAGGTCGTTTGATTAAGAGACTTTGCTATATATTCTAGTGTAAATTTTCAGGTTCATACTTCAGTTTTCTTTAGTGATGGTTCCATTCTGAGATGTTGCAACTCAAAGGAACTCCTTGAAAAACACTTGAGTGTGACTGGGGGGAGAGTTTTAACTCGCTTTCCTCCTGAGCTGAATGGATATATACATATAGGCCATGCCAAGGTAAGGATATAAATGGTTTCTAGGCTGAATTCTGTGGTCCTTGGTCTAACTTATAACCATATCTGTTCATCAGGCAATGTTTATTGACTTTGGCCTGGAAAAAGAGAGAGGTGGTGGCTGCTATCTGAGGTGAGAGTCATTCCTTGTCACTTTGCCAGCTTTTTAATATATATTATATATCATTTTCTAGTAAGAAGAGGAAAAAGAACAACCATGCATGCAAACTTATCATTTGACAAGCTGTTATCAGTTGTGATCTCAATTTTTGTTTCTCTTGCTTGTAGGTTTGATGACACAAATCACGAAGCTGAAAAGAAAGAATATATTGATCATATTCAGGAAATTGTCAATTGGATGGGTTGGGAGCCCTACAAGGTAAACGAGTTGGTGGACAGATGTTTTTCTTCTTTTACCTTACTTCATTGTGATGGCTAACATCTAATTTTATGCAGATCACTTACACTAGTGATTACTTCCAAGATCTGTATGAATTAGCAGTGGAGCTCATACGAAGGGGTCACGCTTACGTTGATCATCAGGTTTTGTTTTATAGTATTTCAAATACTTTGGAAATTGCTTTCCATGCTTAGTATTGAGTACTCACATAGACAAGTCCCCTGTAGAATGTAGTTCCATTATCGGTCCCTATCATTTCTTATATCTAGCTGGCTAATCTCTCCAACTAGACGGATAGTATCAATTTGGTTATCACTTCTACTTTGATAATGACTTTGGTGGTATTAATTAATCTACATTGGTTTGAGAAGGACGCTTACTTTTGCTTGTTGGTTTTAGATGGGGGATGAGATAAAGGAGTACAGGGAGAAAAAAAATGAACAGCCCTTGGAGGGGCAGGCCAATTAAATAGTCGCTGAAACTTTTTGAGGATGTGAGGCGAGGCCTGATTGAAGAAGGGAAAGCAACTCTAAGAATGAAACAAGATATGCAGAGTGATAATTTTAACATGTTTGACCTTATTGCATATCGTATCAAGGTAAGTTTCTGCCTCAAATGTTCTTTTTGGTTACGCAGGCTTATGGCTTCCTCGATCATAATAATGCAGTGATTTTTTTTTTTTTTTTTTACCAGTTTACTCTCCTCATCCGCACGCTGGAGACAAGTGGTGTATCTATCAAAGTTACGATTATGCTCATTGCATTGTGGATTCTCTTGAGAATATTTACCCATTTGGTATGTTTTCCACCTTCGATTGGTATTCTTTTGGGATGTATTTTAGTGGAATAATTCGTCATCCTTAAATTTATCAGAGCAACTTGTCTTCCAGAACGAGCCTAGAAGCATCATGTTTCTTGTCTATAATATTACCCGGAATGCTGTACTTACATATCACTAGTTGAAATTTCTTATACTAACACTAGTCCTTTGTGCAACTGAGTTTTTTTTTTTTTTTTTTTTCCCAACTCAGCAGCGTTTCTTGTAACTTCTAAAGAGTGTTGATTTCTTTATTCATCTTGTTTATGAATATGGCAGCTGTGCACTTTAGATTTTGAACACATCGTGCTTCATACTACTGGCTATTGCATTCTCTGGGCCTATATCAACCACATGTTTGGGAATATTCAAGACTGAATGTCAGTAACACCGTTATGTCGAAGCGTAAGGTGAATCAACTATTGGACGTACTTATGTTGTTCACAAATTTAATATTTAAAACCATGTATGATTTTTCTCCACACTTAACAACTACTATTTATGTGGCAGTTAAATCGACTAGTGACTGAAAATTAGGTTGATGGTTGGAATGATCCACGCCATATGACACTGGCTGGTTTATGACGTAGGGGCTTGACGTCGACTTCCATTAATAAGTTTGTTAGAGGAATTCGAATCACCAGAAGGTTTGAATATGTTTGAGTATGCATACTGTATATCACTATATTGAGCCTCTTCTAAAGACAATAAGATTTACGGTGCTCATAACCATTTATAATTTTTGATCTCTTCTGCTGCAGTGATTGTAGTATGATTCATCTGAGTCGCCTCGAGTACCACATCAGAGAAGAGCTGAATAAAACAGCTCCTCGCACAATGGTTGTGCTTGATCTTGTAAAGGTGTGAATCTTGTTGCCATTGCTTTTGCTTTGATATGATTTCCTTCTCTTTGAATGACCAATCATTTCTGTTTTAAGGTCGTCATTACCAACTGGAATGATGACCTCATAAAGGACTGTGAAGCAAGAAAGTGGCCCGACTCTGAGGCGGAGTTCTACAAGGTAACCTTGGATTTCACAGATCAATTGTATGCGTTGAGGAGTCAGGACAATGCTGATATATGAACTTTGGTCATCTTTGGTGATCAGAATTCTAGATTTGTAATTTCTGTTAACATCTATATCTTTAATTTTTATTAGTCCAACAGTATTTTGGTCCATATGATTTAGATATATAATTATAGGTAAAACACTATTGGCTGGATTTCACTGTTCTAAAGAGGATCACATTGTTTTTTTTTTTTGGCTTTTTGGCTAGTATCACTTTGGTTTTATTTTTGTCAACACCTTTATCAATTTTAATTGCTGTATTGGTTCAAATGTTGCCTCAAGTTTGTGGTACTTCTGATTGTCACTGGCTTATGTTTTCTGGCCTACACATCAGTTCCATTTTCCAAGGTGTTGTACATTGAGTGCTCCAATTTTTGCCTTAAAGACTCAAAATACTACTTCGGACTTGCTCCTGGAGAATCTGCCCTGCTCAGGTATATATGGCTTACAGGTTCTTTATTTCCTCCACCCTTTAGCAGCAGATGTAGGCACCCCAGTAACAATCTTTATCTTCATGGTCGCAGACACGCATGTCCTATCAAGTGTGTGGATGCAAAGGATGTTGTTTTAGCTGAGGATAATGAGACTGTCCTTGAGATACAGGTCGAGTATGATCAGGAGAAGAAGACAAAGCCAAAGGTTTATAATCTATCTGTTGTGCTGGAATTGAAAATGTGCTTCAAAATTACCCATTGCTGCTTCTTACTCAAATTTTGTTTTCCACAGGGGGTGGTGCATTGGGTCACTGAACCTTCTCCTGTGGTCGATCCACTCAAAGTGGAAGTCCAATTGTTTGACAGACTATTCAACTCAGAGGTTACATCATTTATTTTTCACGAAACACCCCCCCTTCCTAACAAAAATTGTGGCTGTGCCAGAATCCTGCTGAGCTTGATGACTGGCTTTCTGATCTGAATGGAAAATTGAAAGTGGTAATACCAAATGCATTTGCTGTCCCCCCACTTGGGAAAGGTGTTGGTGTTGGTGAGCGGTGACAAGTTTCAGTTCGAAAGACTTGGTATGGTATGGTCCTGCATTGACTTGTTGGTTGTCTTATAGAGATACATAGGGGCACTTCGCATCCAGAGACATGAGTACATAGGTGAAATTTTGCGTCACATCGATTATATCCTACCATTTTACCAATTATATACCAAACTTGTATCTCAAAAAAAAAAATGCTAATGCCATTGATTATTGTCAGTTTGGGAAGATGCTTTATAAACTCTTCACCTATTTTCAAACAACTGCTTGTTCTTCTTCACCGTGTTTTAACTTTGCTCGGGTTGTTTTTGGAAACTTTCTTTTACTAAATCCTTCATTTACTGGAAATAAATCGATGATATACCGTATACATGAACTAAAAGATTCTGAATTTTTAAAGACTGCTAGCTATAGAAGTAATGGGTTGATAGATTCCATATAACTTCTGCTCACATTTCAGGAATTTTGGAGATATTGCTAGATATGTTGTCTGACTTCGTATCTATATGCAATTAATTCCAGGCTATTTGACTCCTGAGAAGCTTGTGTTTAATACGGTCACACTGCGAGATAGCTACAAGAGTGGGAAGTAGGTCATCTTTGGAATCATCAGAATAGAGAGGAATGTGGGTAGTAGTCTTATAGCAACAGTTGACATGTCTCTTTTTTAAATATTTTGTTTAGACAGTTGATCTTATTTCAACCATATCTGTTTTGTCTATATTTCAAACCAATTATACAACGAAGTTATATATACAGTTTACATTGTTGTCATCCATTTGTTCTGCCATACTTCCAGTTTTGTGCATTGTTGTCATGTCATTTGGTATACGAGTGCAGTGGATAGGGATTTCGGCTTTGCTCAATTCTGGACCCTCTTTGGTTCCACATCTACACGTCTTCTGCTAGAAAGGTAAATCATAGTGGCTCTTCCTGGTTTTTACCGTCACTGATTTTAAGTGCCTTTTACTTCATTGTGTTGGACTTGCGTCCATGAAAAGAGAAAGGTTAGGTTTTCTTTTCACAGCATTAGATTTTCCCCTTAAACTCCAGATCTTAGGTTGGGTGGGAAGTGGCTGCGGAAAATATGGGCACGAGTTAGAGAGAAGGAGGAATCCTAAATCATTTAGTAGTCTTCACACAAGCAAGAAAAGTAAAAGCCTATCACCATCAGCCTCCCTGTGACTGTGAAGAGAGTTGAGTCTCTTCATGCTTGCTTGTGAAAGTGAAAGAAGGATTGATTTGATTTGATTTTGATTTGATTTGATTGAAGTTTGAAAGGATAAAGTGACCATATTCTGTTTTCTCATCATGCACTCTTAGCCTCACATGAAAACTTAGCGCCATTTGGGTCACATGTTCAGGTACTACTTTTTCAAAGATATCATCTTTCACTCATCCACAAAATCTGTACCATGATAATGACCAACATCCAAGAATAAGATACTCATAGTCATATACCCACCGGAGAAACCTATAGAGAATCCTACTGCCTTTGATATCATATATTATTACGTGCTACAGAGCAGTATCTTTCACAGAACAATATATGCTTCATCCAGCCAGTGACTTGTGATAGAAGCAGTGGCGGATCCAGGATCCAAAATCTGTCTAGGCTAATTATACATGCAGTTATATATGTATATTTCAGACATAACACAACAATAACTAATTATACATTACCATTAGTTAATTACTAACTTGCAGCAGACTTTCACAACAAATAATGTCTAATGTCTCATAGCCTCTTACAGCCTACGGTAAATTTTGACATCCAAATCATCCAAAATTAATAAAACAATGGGGAATACTTCTGTAGAAATGGAACTGTTTGATCAGTAAGCCTAGTTAGAGGATTGTCCATATAGTCCAATTTCTAAGAATCTTTTAGGATCACTATCTAATGATCCTTGCATGCCAACAATGTCTGTCAGCTTAAAATACATGGACTGCTTTAAAGAATTACTATGATTCTAGAGTCATGCTCCAAGGTTGTTTCTGGGTTTTTCAACACGCTAGAGCCATTAACCTTTGGAAATTTTGTCTTCCTAAGGATCTCCATGACATCAGAATTCCTTCTTAGCTCATCACCCTCCTTCTTTCCAAAAGGCCAAAACCGATATCCCCTAATTCCTAAATAAATCCAACAATCCCAATCATCAACTTATACCCAAAAATCAAAATCCCAACTCACAATTCACAATTCATGGAGCCATGGAGGGCCAGAACTCTTCCCAGAAACCCAGGCAATTAGCCAATCACTCGGTCACTCCAGTCTGCAACTCTGCAAGAAGCCAAGAATCTCTGCAAATCTGCAAATCGAACAAGATACCCAGTGAAATGGAATATACCCAGTGAACCCACATTAAGAAAATCGAACAAGATACGAAATTGGCGTAAAGGAGACTAGGAGAGTGAAAGAAACCTTGGGCAGTTGGGCATTAGATCGGGCAATGGAAGGGAGAGGTGGAGATTGGAGAAGAAAAGGCGGAGCCGCCGGCCGCGGAGGGTCTGATACTCTGATAGTCTGACATTTCCGATTAGTGAAAAATAGGCGAGGACTGAGGAGGCGAAGAGAGGAGAGAACTCGAAGCAGTCGACGTCTCGAAGCTGTGGCTCGGGGAGAACGCGGCTTTACCTCCCTTTTTTTCTTTTTTTTCTTCTTTGGGTATGGGCTGAAATAGATATATATATATATATATATATATATATATATATATACTTGGCAGTTTTTTGCCCAAAAAACTGTCTAGGCTTGAGCCCATGTAGATCCGCCCCTCATAGAAGCCGAGCAACTTCGATTCCTAGTAAGAAAGGGAAAGAGGGGTTGTGTGTAGGAACAAGATATGGTCTTTATATTGTATTTCCTTTATTTTATGATATAGCTGCTTAGATTATACAATTTTGACATAACGCAGAATTGCAGACTCTTTACCATAGTTTAGGAGCTTGAATATTTATAACAAATACAAAAACACAAAACTTTCGGGAGTTGATTGACTGATCTGTAGTGGTTGTAACTTGTACATGACATGGTGTCCCTCTACAGTTGAAATGATCGAGTACAAATTCTTCAATAGCATAAGCTGGAACAGGAAATAATCAATTACAGTGAGTTTAAGGAGTTATGAGGGTTTCATATTGGTTGTTATTGCATTTTCGTAGATGTGATTCCACTGTTGTTCCTTTCGAGTTATCACTCTTCCTAGATCCCCATCCATTTCTTGAATTGACTGTAGATTTGAACTAAATCGCACAGCCAAACAGCATCATGTAATTTGCATTACTTGTAGAAAAATATACCTACTATTTGAATCGAAAAATCCAGTGATAACAGCCATGGAAGATACAGTCTTCTTCCAAAGACAGTACATTCCAACTTGAAGCATACAACTTGAAACACAGAATATCATCCGCTAAAAACCTCTGCTGCATGCAGCTATATAACTAAATGTTCCGATAGATGGAAGGATCACTTAGATTACAATACACACTTAAGACTCCTAATATGAATTCTAAACCTTGATGCCCCATCTGATCTTGTATCTTTCCCCAAATTATCACATCCCCTGCATGCTCCATAAAGTGTCAGTCATATAATTGTCTGGTATCCAATCACTTTCTGCCGTCTGGCAATCAAACTGTGAAGTGTCAAAAGAGGCCATTTCTGAAACAGGGTCAACGCTAAAACCCTCCATGTCATAGTCCACATAATAATTGTCATTTAGAGCTTCAAAGGCATGGGATGAACTTGCTGGTTGTTCTTGAATTTGAGGCAGCTGTGAAATAAGAGAATCCGAGGAAAGACTATTATGACTTGGGCTTGAATTTCCAATTGGGGAATAATCAGATACGTGTGAGACCACCTTGCTTGGTGGAGAAGAAGAAACTGAGTAAGTTTGAGGAGACAGAGAAGGAGCTACAGAGATTTGAGAATTACTTAGAGAAGAAGAAGAAGAAGGGTCTAAACTAAGTGAAGAAGTTTGCTCCATCTTCTGATGCAAAGTCGGCATCCAGAAACATCGAACCGCATCAAGAAACCTCTTGCTATTAGACTCAATATTAAGTTGGCGCGCCTGTTTCTGCACCCTTGTTCTCCAGTAGGTCTTAATCTCATTGTCTGTTCTTCCTGGCAAATGTTGCGCTATTTTTGACCACCTAAAATTCCCAGATTGAGTACAAGAATCAAAAGAGTACTAAGTTAAGTATGTATGCTATAACTTTGACTAAAAATAGTAACTTTACCTGTTACCCCACTTGAAATGGAGTTCAAGGATCAAGAGTTGTTCTTGTGGAGTAAGGTTCCCATGCTTGATGTCGGGTTTCAGATAATTAAGCCACCTCAATCTGCAGCTTTTTCCTGTCCTCTTCAATCCTGACCAAGTTGAATGAGAATTTGAGAAATGAGTTCATTGATAAAAAAGTTGTGACAACTCAAAACTGTTCTTGTTACCTGCACATTTTGCTAAGGCATTCCAATGGCCTTCGCCGTGGTTGGCAATGTAATTTATGAGCAGGGTGTCTTCGTCAAGCGTCCATGGCCCTTTTCTCAGCTCATTCTCTTCTTCATTAGGACTTGTGCACACACTGTTTGCAACACGAGCCATGGCTGCTCCCTTAGTGTGTATAGTGTTTATGAGGAAGGGAGAGAGAAAGAAAGAAAGAAAGAAAGAGGTTCTACAAAGTTGTTTGTCTTGAGGAAGAGAAATAAAAGCCAAAGATTTATAGAGCAGAATGGAGTTCAAATCTAGAAAAGTAAACCCAAAAGGAGTATGTTCACAGGGTTCTGCCTTTCTAAACTCACCAAATTGGAATTTTTCTGAGATGAGGTTTGGCTGTATAGGTTGTATGGGGCTATTTGGCTTGGTGGCTAAGCTAGAAAAGTTGAGGACACAGCAAAATAACCCTATTCAGTCCAGAAAAAGAAAAAAGATAGCAAATAATTATGCGTTAGAACTTAGTACATTACTCTTAATTGCTTCTATAATTTAAGGATGGTGCTATTCGCATACATATTTTCTCTATTCACACATCCCTCTATTTTTCCTTTACTTTAATACAATTTTTTTTACAAATTACTCTAACTACCCTCTCTTGTAATTATGTTTTTTTATTTTATTTGGCAAGCCAATCATGAATTAAACATCATTATACAATAAACCAATTTTTCTCGTGAATGTCATTGCTGATTAGGAGAAAAAAAAAATATTGGGCAGGATGAAGTGCAATATGTCAATAGTTCTACAATTAGTGTGGCAAAGTTTAGGGCTGAGATGAAAAATCGATGTAACTGAGTTTGAGGATTTAGGTATGTTACATGACTGCTATACAAAAATGAAGAAAGATATAATTAAGCATATATCCTAAATTAAAGGAGATCCAAAACCTCTCATATCCGATTAAGCAAACGTTGATTCAAGATACCATTGCCAGTGACATAAAACATTTTGTCGAGTGATGATATAGCTAAAGTCAAATTGATATCAAAGCGTCAATAATTTCAAAATTATCAATCAACTCAAGTCAAAACCATGATTAACAAGCAAGCCATACCAAAATCAAACTAAAATGAACAGAACGCACAAATTTAAAGCTCCTAGTCCACCAAATCGCTGAGAAATTGATCTTTTTAGCGGAGAGCGATGGATTGAAATACACCAAATAATTTCAGTTAGATTTTTGCCAGGAATGATAGATTCAAAGGGGCTCGAATGATCACTAAATTCATATTTTTCTTCCATGTCTCAATTGCAAATCAGATGTAAATTTTTCTCCAAAGATGGATCTAAAGTTGCTTGTTCTGCCATAATTAAACTTCAAAGCATCATGTTAGAGAGATAGAATGACTATACTAGAGAAGTTTTTGATGGGAAAGAAAAGAAAAAATCATAAAGAGTTTTGAAGTTGGGAGCTTCTATTCATACCTCCAAATTTGGCATTTGGACTTCCCTACTTAATTAATAGACATCCAACTTACTTTTACAAATAACCAATTTGCTATCTACACCTCTTTAATTTTCCTATAATGCCCATCGTCCAATAAAATCAATAAAAGACTTTTTTTTTTTTTAGATTCTATTCATACTTTCAAAAATCAGTAGTTGGATCTCTTTCAGTTTTTGAAGATTTAGAATTGCAGCAATTTTTTTTTTTTTTTTTTGGAAGTTCATCCTCCATATACGAGTAATAGAGGTGCTAACACTTTTTCAATGAATTGTCGACTCTTGGTTGGCGTCGGCAACAATACCATGTTTGCTCATCATCTCGTACAAACATGGTATTGTTCGTAGAGATAAGAAGAATTTTTTTTTTTTTTGGGTGTGTGTGTTTGGTGGGGTGGTAAGGCTTTGGTCTCATATATAAGAGGTCAGGAGTTCGAGCCCCATCAAGGGTGGGAATGGGGTGGGGTTAAAAAAAAAAAAAAAAAAAAAAAAGATATTTTTTTTCCTTATTTGTGTCTTTATTGGTAATTTGACATGAGTTGACAAAATCAACTATTACTTGGAAAAAGTGAGAGGTCCAAATATCAATTTTGGAGGTATGAATAGAAACTCCCTTTAAGTTCTCTGTGTCTGCAAAAAAATTAAATTAAAATAATAAATAAATAGAGAGAGTGTGTGAATAGAGAAAATGAGTGTGCGAATAACATCACCCTAATTTAATCATGTTGGATATGGTCCTAAAGAAAGAGAATAGAGATGAGATCACTTGGTTCTAAATTGAGAATGAAAATGAAATATTTGTAATGGTTTCTTCAGGAAAATTACTTCCTTTCCTTCCATTGTCAATCAGGATTCTCTGTACAAGAAACGTGATTGACTAGACCAAATACAGTCCTGATCCCCTGGTCAGCTACTGACCAAGGATGATTTGGTCAATGACCGTCCGATTGAGATCGGACGGTTGACAGCTCTCATGTAAGATCTCATCACTTAGCTGTCAACCGTCCGATCTCAATCGAACGGTCATTGACCAAATCATCCCTGGTCAGCTACTGACCAGGGGAACGGGATCGAGACCCAATATACTAGCATTATTAGCCAGAAAACTACAAAATAAGAATGGAGTGCAGCGCTGCTACTGTTCATCACGTGCCTTGCACGAGATTGGTAACATAGCATCAGAGCCATTGGATAGAAGTCTAAGGAAATCATGAGCGTTGAAGTCTAAGGTAAAAAAAACTAATGTATTGATCATTTTTAGGCATGAGTACTGTAAGAAACTTGTATCATTTCGTGAGGTTCTTTTTAAAAAAAAAAAAAAAAAAAAAAAAAAACTATTTTTTTCTTTAATTTATTTTTTAGAGGTATAACATGATCAAGGAAGATAGTCTTATAAAAGAATCATTAAAAGCTAGCTCTCTCGAAAAATCATAGACGAAGATTAAAACATTATATTTGCGAACAGACATCATGTGCTTGTGCTTCAGCGAGGAGATGATCGATATCAGCTTCATGAACAAAATCCTTGTATGATTATTTCGATGACTTCATGACCTATGCTGCGACTTCCTTGCCATATGGTACAGTTCCCTTGAACACAAGGTTGCGTCCTCCTTTCTCAGTAAGATTTCTGTTAACAAAAGTTGAGCTTAGGGCTTAATCAGACTGAAAACAAAACGGCAATCTCAGGGAAAAGTCAAAGTTTAAAACCTGAGGAGAAATGCAATGCTGTAAGCTAGTTTTCAAAACCTGGTTTCACAAGCCCAGAACACAATAAGGCAATCTCGGGGAACCATCTGCAACCGTTGGTTTTCAGGCCGGAGCGCTTCAACTCAATCATTCGTTATAAAATCATTCAGTTGCAACCCCTCATTTAACAATCATCTACTATATCATTTAGAGGACTGGACGTGAGCCATGGAGACTCGTTATACAAACAACGCAGATTCTCCATAGGCAATGACACCGAAGATCGTGCCATAAGATATTGCAGGAGCAAACACAAAACTGGGGAAGAAGAGCTTGAATATCATCCTAAAAAATCCCACATCACTCAAGTTAACTTCAACAGAACTATGGGCAGTAACATTCTGAGCATCACCTTCAATTTCAATGTTCCACAACCCTGCAGTATAACTGAATAGCAGACCATGCAACAGCACGTGGTTTCAGTAGAACAAGGGTCAAGAAAGCTCCAAAATAGAACTGCTAATGCTCCCTAAATTTTCTATTGTGTGGTTTAAAACTACTATCCTAGAGTCATGCCTATCATTTTTCACTCATCATTAATAGCTGATAAAGGGAGGAAACCAACGACTAGCTAGTGGGGAGGCACCAATAGGATGTGGGCTTTCATTATAGTATTTGGGCATAATTGCTCTTGTTTAAACTAACCTCATAGTGCCAAGCAAGGAGCTCTCTAACAATTTATGAATGAAATATTTGGGGATATTCCTACCAAGGTATTGACATTGTGTAACTCTGGTTTCTTTCATTAATAAGTCATTGTCAATTAAGAGAACTAATTGATCAAGTCGCTGAGGCAAGGCTCTGATCAAAATTCTATAAGACATAATATAGTTCTTAGAATCTTTAGAAGTTTAACTGTTCACATATAACGTAATCTAAAAATTAACTAATGTGAAGATAACTAAGAGATTACAGCCTTACTTTTGACGCATGTCACAGATTCTCAGCCTTGACTTTGTCCAACCAGCATATTAGCAATAGAATATATTTTCAGACATTTTGTCTCATATTGGCACCCTCAACATCAAATGAATTCCAGGGACCAAAGATAGGATATGGTTTAAGTGGGTATCCAAAAAGAAACTGAAAAAGGACTTATAAGAATATATCCAGACGTACCCTGGACAACCCAAACTCTCACTTCAGGATAAGAAGATAAAAGGCGAGGCTAGCTACAAATACAAGACAAAATGTCTCAAAATTCATCACACTACTAGCAAAACAACAATTACCCACGGATTTTAATCTGTGGGTAATAAGACTTTTTCACACGGAAATCCGTGTGAGATAGCTTTTACACACAGTACACGCACAGATTGGTGTTACCGTGCGGTTTGGAGGGGGGGTAATGCTCATCTCACACGGATTATGTTGTCCGTGTGAAATACTTACGTGGGCCCTACTATCTTTCCATAAATATAAATTACCGTAATGGAACACAGTCCGTGTGAACAACTCTATTTCACACGGATTTCTGTAGCAAATGTTTACCTATCTCACACGGATTTCTGTGTCAAATATGTACTTATCTCACATGGATTATTTTGTCCGTGTGAATATTAGACGTGGGCCCCACTGTCTTTCCATGAATATAAATTACCGTAATGAAATGCAATCCGTGTGAATAACTTCCTATCTCACACGGATTTCTGTGTCAAATATGTATCTATCTCACACGGATTTCTGTGTCAAATTCTTTTACCCTAACTCTCACTAATTTCTGTGTGTAAAAGTGATAGCATTTATAAAAAAAAATCTGCTAATTAATTAGGAACCAATTTCGTTAATTTTCTTATTATGCTTTATGTTCTGTTTTACTTAATTAAAGTTGACACAATCAGATCAATAACTCATAAAATAACAATAAATTACCACTGATATTCGTGTGTATTTATCTCGATAATATATAACTAGTCATGTTAATTATTGTTTACACAGAATTCTGTCTCTATTCTATTTTTTCACACGGAATTTAGTAGCTAATTTTTCTTTTCACACAGATATCTGTGTCTACATTTCACACAGATATTTGTGTGTTGCTCATTTCACATAGAATTCTGTATTAAAAACTTATTGTAACGGAATTCTGTAGCTGATAGAGTTTTCACACGGAATTCTGTAGCAAATGGTTCTTTTCACACGGATTTCCGTGTTAACATTTCACACAGATATCCGTGTGTGTTACTCATTTCACATAGATGTCTGTACCAAAAACCGGTCAACCCTTTAAACGCTTCTACTTCCCAAAGGGGAGCCGACCCTTGAGGAGATAAACTTTCAGAAATTTTTACATTAGTTGATATAGCTTCTACCCATGAGAGCATGAGAGTTTACAGATCAAAAAAATAAGTTACGAGCGATCGGTTATGAGCATATTAGTTTTATGTAGTATTTAAGGTTTAGGGTTGACCTACTAAATCGAAACCCAAACGACGACGAAAATAGCTGAAATTTTGAACAGAACCATTTATTCTTATCATGATAACATCCTACGATCGATTTTGATAAAGTTTATTTCCTATGCATTGTTGCTTATGGAATGTATACTTTTCATTATAACTAATAAACTAGTTATACCACATTAGTAGACATATAAGAATTTTGTGCAATCCAAAAAATAAAAATTGAAAATTGATAAATTTGACTTTACCCATATATTTATAGCGTATTAATAGGTATAGTGTAAAAAAATTAACTCAATCCGTCGTTATTTCAATATCAAATAAAGTGGTTAACCTTATATACACCTATACTTCCCTAAGGGGAGTAAAACCACGAGGAGATAAACTTTTCAAAATTTTTACATTATTTGGTATACCTCATATTCATGAGAGTATGAGAGCTGACAGATCGAAAAAATAAGTTGCGAATGAGCGGTTATGAGCATATTAGTTTTATGTGGTATTTAGGGTTCAGGGTTGATCTAGTAGATCGAGACCTAAACGATAACAAAAATAGCTGAAATTTTGACCATAACTATTTATTCTAATCATGAAAACATCCAACGGTCGATTTTGATAAAGTCTGTTTCCTCCACATTGTTGCTTATGGAAGGTATACTTTTCTTTACTAAAAACTTATTGTAACAGAATTCTGTAGCTAATAGAGTTTTTCACACGGATTTCCGTGTTAACATTTCACACAGATATCCGTGTGTGTTACTCATTTCACACAGATGTCTGTACCAAAAACCGGTCAACCCTTTAAACGCTTCTACTTCCCAAAGGGGAGCCGACCCTTGAGGAGATAAAATTTCAGAAATTTTTACATTAGTTGATATAGCTTCTACCCATGAGAGCATGAGAGTTTACAGATCAAAAAAATAAGTTACGAGTGAGCGGTTATGAGCATATTAGTTTATGTAGTATTTAAAGTTTAGGGTTGACCTACTAGATCGAAACCCAAACGACGACGAAAATAGCTGAAATTTTGAACAGAACCATTTATTCTTATCATGATAACATCCTACGGTCGATTTTGATAAAGTCTATTTCCTACGCATTGTTGCTTATGGAAGGTATACTTTTCATTATAACTAATAAACTAGTTATACCACATTAGTAGACATATAAGAATTTTGTGCAATCCAAAAAATAAAAATAAAAAATTATAAATTTGACATTACTCATCTATTTATAGCGTATTAATAGGTATGGTGTAAAAAAATTAACTCAATCCGCCGTTCTTTCAATATCAAATAAGTGGTTAACCTTATATACATATGTACGAAGTCATGGGTTCGAGTCACCATGGGGGTAGGAGTGAAATCCTTTGATCCTCTTTAAAAAAAAAAAAAAAAAAATATATATATATATATACTTTTTCACACGGAATTTTGTAGCTAATGGTTCTATTCACACGGATATCCGTGTGAAAATGTTTTAGTTTTTACACAGACATCAGTTACTATTGTTTATTCACACGGATTTCTGTGTGTAGTCTCATTTTCACACGGAATTTTGTAGCTCATTGTTCTTTTCACACGGATATCTGTGTCAACATTTTCACACGGAAATCCGTGTGTATTACTCATTTCACACAGAAATCTGTATCAAATACTTATTATAACGGAAATTTGTCCCTTCGTAATTCACATAACAAACAAAATTAATGATTCCGAAATAAACTAATTTCGGATTTTCACACAGAAATCAATGTGAATTGATCTGCACACAGATATCCGTGTAAAAATATTTTATCATTTACACAGACATCTGTTACTATTGTTTATTCACACAGATTTCTGTCGATATTGTTATTGTATAAATCACTGTGGGGCTCAATTATGTTCTTTTCACACAGATATCTGTATCAAATACTTATTGTAACGGAAATCCGTCCCTTGATAATTCACATAATATAAAAAATTAATTATTTCGAAATAAACTAATTTATAATACGTACAGAAATCAGTGTGAATTGATTTTCACACAGATATCCGTGTGAAAATGTTTTAGTTTTTACACAGATATCTGTGACTGTTGTTTATGCACACGGATGTCCGTTGATATTGTTATTGTATAAATTATTGTGGGCCCGATTATGCTCATTTCACACGGATTTCTGTTAGTATTTGTATTTCACACGGATTTCTGTGGCTTTTAACTACAGTAAATCCGTAGTGTCAACTCCCTATTGCCAGATATACAAAAGATAAAAATGCAAAATTTAAATCATTTTCTCATAATCTCAGCAGATGTTTGAAACTTAATTTGCAAAATCATATTCTCATAATCTGTCTGCAAATATATAAAGCCACAGATACAATAGACAGATTGCATAATCTATTAGTAACATCATCCCATGAATATCGTTACTACTATTCTGATTGACCGTATGTTATTTTGAGTTATGATGATCTACTACAAGATTTCAAGGCTTCCCTAACCTTTCTTAAGCTACAACTCCAACCCATTTCCGGGATCCGGAAGGCTTCCGTACGTTGTTTTTTTTTTTTTTTTTTTTCAAATGTTTACTTAGGGATCATCTACAACATATATATTAATGCTGGACAATAAGATGATGTGTCTCATTAAAACATGCAAAGAAAAAAGTCATTTAAAATCTAATTACAAGCTCAAGGTTTTATAAAGTTATCACTAGAGCTTTATATGCTGAGTGCCAGGAAAAGATTAGTAATTGAGCTCAAGGTTTCAAGCTCAAACATAGAGTTTTTAACTCAAATTTTTGGTATTAAAATAAGATAAAGTATCCAACCAAACCTCATAATTGAGCTGCATGTTGGTTGGAAGAGCTTTTATGCAAAGGTCAAGCCGAATGTCAACTTTACCATTAGAGTTTATCGAATTCTATGTTACTTGATAAATGGAATGCACGTTTACTTATTGTACTCTCATATTTTTATTTAAATTTTCCTCAGTTTTTCATATATATATATATATATATATATATATATATATATATATATATATATAGAGAGAGAGAGAGAGAGAGAGAGAGAGAGAGAATAAAAAATATGAAGCACCTTCAAACTTACATTTGGACTTGATGCATGCTCATTGAACATCCATTTGGTTTGCCCTCTTGGGCTCTTCTGAAAGTGAGGAGACAAATATTACAATCCAGTAGCTTCCATGTGCTTTCTAAGCACTTACCTTGTTGCTCAAGAACATCTGAATCGCTGAAAAGCACAGCTCACCCAGTGACACATCTGATACACTGAAAGCTGAACAGGTTCCAATGTCACAACATCAATTACATCATTTTCATTAACATTAAATTTTTCACTTGAATTTACAAATGTATTAGATAACTAAAGATGAAAAGAAAGTCTTCCTCGATACAATCTCGCCTTACCTTTTCAGTTTCAGGATTAGATCAAATTCATCTTTTCTGTCTTCCTCTATCCCTTTAAAATCAGGAGCATATACACTCCACTTCTTAGTGTAATCTTTAGTGCAGACATAAGCCAAGCCAGTACTCTAGGAAACAGTGACAACAATAAGTGAACACTGAAAACGATGCCACATTAAACCGCTTAAGGCTTCCCCGGCCTTGGCCCTCCCAGATGCACGACCTTGTACCATATGTAAATTTGTGTTCAACTTTTCTTGCAGAGCCTGCAATTACTCACATGACAGCACCACTGAAACAAAGTGCTCTCTAATGCATCTTTGTGATGGTATCTTGAAACTCGAGAAAAAGCGTTAAAGTTGATCCAACAGCTTTCAACTTCTCAAAATCATCTAGCTCATTGAGGGTATAGTTTAGATCATCTCAGCTTGTAGGTCCCCTTTTCAAGTGCAGAAGTTTCCTGTACATCCTTATTGTTTGATCATTCTTTACGATCAGGAGTGAAAGCAGCTCAGCTCTTGATCTTATAGCTCTGGGAGGCTCAATATGCAAGCAGAGCTGACTATTATAATCTTAATTCGAGAAGCTCCAGAAATGGAACTATGGCAAGCACTTGGACACTAATTTAATCTATTCAAAGTATTTCTCCTCTGGAGCTCCCTGCATAATCTGAATCCATGTACTTATTAAAGCAAGCAGCAATAGGAGAATTACTTTTTCTATTGACATTTTATTTGATTAGTAATACTCTATCAGTAATACTCTATCAGTAAATTACTAGTTGAAGCCAAGACTTGAACATTTTTCAATTTTGTTTGAACAACTGCACATCTTCACCAGCTTTCTAGCTTACTGTTGAAACAAAAATTGATCCAATAAAGAGCATCAATAGGGAGCAACAAGTATTAACAAGATAACTTCTCATTAAAACTGATTTTTTTTTTTCCTGCTTTTTGCAAGTCCACATTGACCTCATTGAATAATAAAAACAATGAAGCCAGGTTCACCTAGTTCTTTGCAGATGCAAGTTAGCAACTTTCATGCACATAGGTTAAGTTTCCATTGACAAGAAAATTGAAATTTAGACATGACAACTTTGCATTCTGCATATAAAACGCCCCAACTTGATCTGAAAGTTAATTCACAGCTAGCAACATTATAGTTTAACTCGGAATGTTCTGCTCAATTCACCAACTTAGTTACTTCTGAATAATATTGCCCTACAAAAAGCTACAAATATGAGCCAACATATACTCATTACATCCACAAAGCAATGAGAAGGGGCTAGCTTTGGCAAGGAAATGCTTGATCCTTCAATTGGGATAACTAGCAAGTCTACTCTATCACAGTTTATAGAATTTTTTCTATTGATTTTACATTACAGAATCTGATTTGAACTCCACGTACATTACTCACAATATAAAGAATAAGACAAAGGGAAAAGAAGGAAAAAAAAAATGCACAAAATGGCAGTGGTGTTTCCTATCAATAGAATGTGACACATTGTGATTTAAACTCCTTGCATAACTATCAAAATGAAAAAGAAAGAAACAGAGGGCAAAGAGAGGGAAAAAAAAAAAAACACGCATACAATGGCAGTGATGCTTCTAATCCTAACAAACAGCCAAAGTCACAAGTTTCCTACTAATGAACAAGCAATTTATTTGGCAAAAAACCATCATGATTACAACACTGTATGAGAACTAGAAACAAAGAAAAGAAAATTGTAATACTCAGATAGCAACATTACCCGCACTAGAATTGCAAGGAGAGGAGGCAAAGTATGGTAGAAAATTAGCAGCAAGATGGGTACTGCGGGGATAAAAGGCACAAGCTTTGTTAAGACTAAAATACAAAAACTTAGGGCCCAAACCACAAATTGACATTGCAAATATAAATGTATCATATATCCACGCTTTCAGAAAACCAGAAGTTTCAAAGTTAACTGTTCAAAAATGAAAACTAACCTCATAATGGACTTGTTGATGAATGCCAACAAAATGGGATCTACTTTATCCTTAGACAGAAAATCAACAACCAATTCCATAGTTAATGGATGGGCAGAGAAACCCTGTCTCCACCATTTTGTGAATCAATGGTACCGCTCTTGAGGTCATATTATTATTAGGGAGAAAATTACAAACAGTGTCTGAACTTTAGCTCAATAATAATTTTTTATCATTGTGGGAGTGGTCAACTTTTTCTGGGTGCAATTAAGGCGATTAACTCCGTAATTAGTATAGCGTTAAATTTCAGTCATGAATGCGGCGATTATTACGATAATAACTATACGCAATGATTACGGTTATGAATGCGCGATGAATGACCGTCATCAATGCAGCAATGATTATCATAATAAGTGTGAAAGTAAATGCGACCGTAAAAGCTGGAGTAATGGAGGCTTGTCCTCCAAGTAAGTCATCGCCTATATAAAGGCGACCCGACGTCAAGGTAAACCACTCATTCTAATTCCTCTTACTAGACTCGACTAAGAAACGTATTGACTTAGGCATCGGAGGGTTTTCTGCAGGTACCCCCCTCCTCTTTGAGCCGACGGTTAAACTCTGAATCAACGCCCCAAGGAAACTTCTCGATCATTTCCGGTCAGCTCCTGCTGTAGTCAGAATTCATTGGCGAGCTGAATTCCCCTTTGGAATTTTTCGTCGCCAACATATCTCAAATTTCAAAAATATCAAATTAATATATGAAGTTTTTATCTCAACCCAACATATATATACATAGAATCACCGACAGCATTAACCCTACCTACATGAAGTTTTTAAAGGGTAGAGTTGTCCTTTCCCTACCTGTCTTCAACCCTCCCTCAAACGACGAATCAACGGCCCGTGTTTGTTGCTTCCAAAATGAGCTCATAGTGTGCGCGACATGTCGCCACTCCCAACCGGGGCCCAATTAATTAACCCCAAGAAGGCCAGAGGCCCAGAACTGAAAGTCTCTCTCTCTTTCAGTTGCTCTCACAATGCTTCCCGCTTCAAATCTCCAACTCCCTCTCCGATCTTCGAACCTGTAAATTCAGCCAAAAATGGAAACCCGAAACTATCCAATTTGAATCACAATCCCCAATCACTACGCTCATCTACTCAACCACCGCCATTGACAGTATGCAACTCTGTCGCCATGTCTATATAGATAACAGCAGCAGCGTTGCTTCAAATACTAATCACGATCACGATCACGATCACCACCTCCACTCAGAAAGCGTTCATCGGATTTGCGAAGGCTGTCCGATGGACCGACCTCGCCGATTTCCTCAGGGAGCACTTGCATTTGTGTTTCTGCTCCGCCGCCGCTTGCCCTTACGTGGTTCCAAAGCTCGCCGTGAAGCCTCTGCAGACTGCTCTGAAAAAAGAAGAAGAAGCATCTTGTTCTTCTATTTCAGAGGTGAGAGGCGAGGAGGGTAATATTGTCAATTACTCACGTATCCGTGTACTTTTTCAAAAGTGGGGGTTGAATTGAAATTTCGGAAACATCGAGGGTCAAGTTTGTAATTTGTGATAAAGGTAAATAGCCAAACCAGCCACATTCTTATAATCTCACTCTCTCTCTCTCAGTTCGCGAACAATAGAGAAAGAGGGACCTAGGGTTCTTTCTGATTTTCGCGACTACCGGAAGCTTCTCTCCGCCGCGACAGTCCTCGCCCGCTTCTCCGCAACGCCGTCACCTTCGACGCCTTCTTCGCTCTCTTTTCCAGGTAGGTTCTCACTCCTCTCTCTCTCTCTCTCTCTCTCTCTTCACTCTAATTTAATTGAGAGCGTATTTAATCTTTTCAGCATCTCTGTGTTTTAATCTGTATCCGTGATTATTCCTAGAATTATCCATGTACATGAGCATTTATGAGGTGACGATTGAATATGCATTACTTGTACAAATTGGGCATTAATGGACCAAACAGTATTTGTTTTTTTTGGCCAAGAATCATGCAAATTATTTATGAAGAATGACTATAAATTTATCTTTTGAGAAAGTATTTGCGCCGTGGGATTTATTCAGCTTTAGACTAGCAATGTGCCACCGGAAAATTTTGACTATATAACTCACTGGTTGCGGTTCGTATACAGTGCTTTGATATGTTAAGTTACAAATGTTGAAGCCTTGGCTTCCACTTATGTGATGTTCAAGGCTGTCCAAAGCTGGATGTTTCCTTCAGAGTTCGAAGTATTGAACCCTGTTTTAGGTCATATATGTAAGTGCATGAGTGTCTGTTTCTTTTATAGGTTCCGCTTCTTACTGTTGCTGACCTAAAAACTCCGAATTACTCGATACTTTTTAGTATTCTCTATGTTGTTTCTAGCTTTGGTTTGGTTGTTTTCAGTTTTGTTTCAAGTATGGTTGAGAGGTTATTGACTCATTGATGATTGTAAGGGAAATCTCACAATTATTAACCACCAGTAGATGTTCGATGTTATCAAAACATTTGGGAACAATATTTCCCCAGATATGAATATGAGTATTTTGGTTTGAAAACCCACGCATTCACCATTGTTGAATATAATGTTAAGACAAAACATATTTACTATAATTTAGAACTGTTTTAAGATCATCTCCTCCTTTCTCCTTTTCTCTTTAGTAATTTCTTTTGACTAATTTCTTTTTTATTATTTTCTTAAAGTAGTGCCTCTATCCATCATTTTTTTTCCTGTTGATAGTTTCATCAGCCACTTCTAAATCTTTGCATGACTATGATCTTATTGTGGGGACAATGCAGAAGGAAATTCTCATAAAGGCGGTGTTCCTATGAGTAGTGGATAGGAGAGGTTATAAAAGGGGTTTTCTGTTTCTTGTATGGATAGCAAAAAGGATTTATCATGCAATAGCAAAGATTGATTGTTTGTTATCCAGACATTTATTCTATTCTTTCCTAAAAAAGGGTTACGATCTGAAGCTGCAATCCTAATAGTGGCTGTGTTTATATTCATGATAAACTCTCTGAAGTCTCCGTGTTTACTCTCGATGTTCCTTTTCGGTAAAGTCTTGATGTCATAAACTTATTGGAGCAGGGTGGATGTATGTGATGGCTACAGTTTCTGAAATTGGGGAGATGTTTCCAGTTCACTTGTTGTCTTTCGTCTCTCTAAAACAGGCCTTTCTAAGTTTCCATTCATTATCAGATGGATAACTCCTGTAGTTGCTAGAGCATGTTTTCTTTATTCCAACCTGTAACTATAAACACACCTATTTTTCCAATGAGGAACCAATTGCTCCTTTTCTTTCTGTTTTTTTCCCCACTGGTTTAGGTTATTATTAAATGACCTCAATCTGTTGAGGTCATTTAAGAACTTGGAGTTCACGTAGAGTATGTTTGTAGGCTTGAGCAATAATTGGAATGCCTGGTTGTTTGCACAGGATGCTTAGACATTTATTTTTGAAGGATGTGGGTGGTTGAGGGTCTGAGCATTTAGCATATGGGTTCAAGTGCGGTTGTATTTAATTCTTATGGGATGGGTCGCATATTGAAATTTTCTGTGCTTTTCTGGGATTTGGTGATTTCTGTTATGAAGGAATGTAGTTGGTTTGGTTTTACGTCATGGATATTGGGTGTGGTTGTAATGTGGGTGTGGTTGTGATGTGGACAGGGAGGAGGCAGTGGTGGTTGTGGTGGTGTTTTTTTTTCCTCAAATCAGTGGAGCTAGGTCATAATAAGAAATTTAACATGAGTTCAGAGAGCAGGAGCCTAAGCAGGAGCAGGAGCAGGAGCCCTAAGGATCGTAAGATCCGTTCCGATCGCTTTTCCTATCGTGATGCACCTTACAGGAGAGATGGTCGTCGGGGTGGTGGTTTCAGGTTTACTAGCTTTTGACCATTATTTGATTTCTTCTATTGTCTTTATATATGTGGGTTGGTAAGGAGAAGATTATCTCTCAATTTGTCTTGATCGGAGATGGTCTGTAGTCTTGCTATCAACTGTATGTGTTGAGTTAGATCTCTGCTTCAATACTGCCTTTGAAGACCTTTTAAAGTTTATAAATCATAAATTTGCCTCTGCAGAATAACGGCTTTGTTCTTTTCTACATTTAGAGCTTAGTAAGTTTTCAGATACAAATATCTTGTTTTATCTGCAAATTCATCTTGGTTCTAGAGGCGACTTTGTCTCTGTCGGTGCAACCTACAATTTGTATAGATATGATGTGCTTTTTTTAAATACCTTCTGAGTGCATGATATGTTTAGTTTCATATTTTGAATTTTCAGTTTTGCAGTCCTTTATGTGATTACAGCTTTGTTCTTGATGAGGAAAACATATGACATTTGGCCATTTCTGTTCTTCACAATTGAATGACTGGTGTTTTGTTTTGTTTTAGTTTAGCACATAAAAGTGCCTTACCCCACCCATAAACCATTCAATAGCATATCCAGTTCTCCTATGGGTGTGATATTGGGACCTTGTTTTGCTCTCTCTTTCTCTGAGCTCCAACAGGCTTGCTGGTAGTTCACTCTGAGTGCTGGATTCAATGCTACCTTTATATTATATTTTATGGAATTTTTCTCCTTAATCTGCATTGTTAATAAGTAACTGACCTCAGGAAGTTTACAACTTGTGCAATTTAGCCATTATTTTCTGTTCAGTGCACATAATGTGTTGTTATTTTCTGTTCAGTGCACATAATAATGTGTTGTTATTTTCTTTCCAGCCGAGACAATCTCTGCAAGAACTGCAAAAGACCTGGCCATTTTGCTAGAGAATGCCCTAATGTTGCAATTTGTCACAATTGTGGTCTTCCCGGGTATGGAAACTCATTCTACCTAGTACTTGTGGTTTTATTTGGGACATCACTATCCTTAATTGTGGTTTTATATCATGTGGTATGATCTCATTTTGTTTCATTAAACCTTTTTTTTTTTTTCCTTCCAGACCCTGGGGTTCCAGCCTTGCTACAGATTTTAATACCATCATTATTAGATAGTTAATTAATGCTTATAACCCAGAAATTACCGCAGCTACTATTTATATGTCTTACCACCACCCTAGTTAGTGTCTTCACCGCTACCACTTTGAAAAAAGGCAGCAGCCAGTGCTACAATTTTCGTATTTCTCACTCTTATTATAGGTAAACAAGATTTAAGGAAAACAATAGGTTTAAGGTATCTATGTACGGTTCCTAATGCTGGGCAATGCGTTAATTTCTGGTATTTTCCAAACACTTGGGACTGCTTTAACATTTAAATATTTTCTCAATGAGAAAGGGAATGGGGTGTTAATTATGTGTGGTTAATTAAAAATTATTATCTGGCTTTAATGCGGGGCAATTTTTTTGATTCTGGTATTTTCTGGAGGTTACTCATCTTCCAAACACTCGAGACTGCTTTAACATTTAAGCATCATCTCTGTGAGGGTGGTGGGTTGATTTTTTGTGCCATGTTTCAATAAAATTGTTTTGTTTCTTATCCTGTTAGAATGACGACCCAGGTGTTTCGTTCTTTCTTTCATTTTCTGTTCTATAATATTAAGATGCTTGCATGTTTTCAGGAGCCTTTAATTTCTATTAACAGTGTTGTAACTTTGCCATCAAATATTTGTAGGCACATTGCTTCGGAGTGTACTACAAAGTCACTATGTTGGAATTGCCGTGAACCTGGTCACATGGCCAGTAACTGCCCGAATGAAGGCATCTGCCACACCTGTGGCAAGGCTGGACACCGTGCTAGAGACTGCACTGCTGCCCCAATGCCACCCGGGGACTTAAGGTTGTGCAACAACTGCTACAAGCAGGGTCATATTGCAGTCGACTGCACAAATGAGAAGGCATGCAACAACTGTAGGAAGACAGGTCACCTGGCGCGTGATTGCCCAAATGAACCCATCTGTAACATGTGCAATGTATCTGGGCATGTGGCCAGGCAGTGCCCCAGAGCCAATGTTTTGGCAGAGAGGGGAGGAGGTGGTGGTGGTGGTGGTGGAGTTCGCGGCAGTAGCGGCGGTGGCTACCATCGTGACATTGTATGTAGGAACTGCCAGCAACTTGGGCATATGAGCAGGGATTGCATGGGCCCCTTGATGATCTGTCATAACTGTGGGGGGCGAGGACACCTGGCATATGAGTGCCCTTCTGGTAGGTTCATGGATCGCTACCCCAGGAGGTACTGAGTACTGACAAGTGGTAGATCGTCTTCTGATTGCAGTTTCCTTTTTATCTTGAGGAAGAGTTTCAGGTTTTAGGTTTTAAGTTGAAGGTTGGAACTAGACCGTGAGGAGTTGAATTGATACGTTTTAGTAGAATATGTTTGTTTATGTGGAGTATTAATTTTGCATTAGAACGTAATTGACCATATATGATTATAATTTTTGCATTCTTCGGCTATTACTACAAATAATTACTGTACGCCAATTATTGGAGTTGCCTGATGATGAGTTGTCAAGTTTTCTGTTTACTTCTTGGTTCCTGTTTGTGTGCTTGCCACTTGGTGTTCCAAACTGATTGATATAAGAAGTGATTTGTAAACGTGGAGCCTCTTTTGTGCCCGTCTCTCTTCAGCTTCTTGACTTTGATAATCTGATTAAAGTTCTTCCGAGTTGTAACTGCCTGTTCTCTGGGAGGGAACACAACAATTGCAGGTTAAATTCCAAGCAACATTGTTTTGGAACAAATCATTTCTGGTTAGTTGGTTCCAGAATAAATTGCACCCTAACTTTTCTCGCCGTTGGGGAACAGGGCAGGGCAACCGCATAAGAGTTGCATCGAATCTTGTTGATTTGAAGAAATTTGATGCTGTAGTGAAGGAGGGAATTTAGATTATAGGTTAGGCATGTGCAAAATATGAATAAAATAAATTAACTCTTGCTACATGATAAATGGTTTTAGGCTAATTAATTGTAGAACAACGTGATGGATGTTGTCGAAGGTTATAAAGCAATATACTTGGATATTATGAGAGGGCTTCTATTCAGACCTCTAATATTGACATCTAGACCTCCTCTCATTTTTAAACATTTTAAAATCTTAATTTACCCATATTCTTCAGGTGAACCAAAAAAAAATGAAAAAGAAAAGTTAATAATCTAATCATCTCTTGCTCCTATCTCTCTCTGAGAACCATATTTCCATCGTCATCTTTGACATTTCTTATGTTCACCATCGTTGATTGCCTAATTGCTGTCTAACCTAGATTTTATATTATTTATGATTAAATTGAGAACCCATCTTTATCTTTCCTGACTTTAATTAAGGAAATATTATGTGCATGCACAACGTTCTTGAACTCGTATTCTCAAAAGGGGGAGACTTGCAACTGGGTTTTGTTGAGTGATAGATGTTTCTGTGGAAGAAATGGGATGACCATGAAAGCAACCATCTCCGAGTTTCTTACCTGTCAACCACGAACAAAGGTTAGAGGGAAAACTGGGCTAGCCAACCTTCAACTCTCCAATGCCTAAGTCAGATACATATAAGAATTAGACCTGTAAATGGACAGGATTTTGATCCGGACCCGCTCCGGATCCGTGGTTATTAGACGGGTTTGGATTGAAAATTTTGATTCATTGATCCGTTAATGATCCGAATCCGTTAACCCGTTTATTTAACAGATCAAATACGGATTTAGGTCGATCCGATCCGTTAATGATCTGGTTCGTTTTCATAATAATAAAATATTTTTTTATTAATACATTATTATTTTTTGAAAAATATAAAATATAAAATATTAAGAATTTCTAATACAATTTTTTTGCAAAAACCTAAGGGACGGTCTTCGTAAACAAAATCCATCTGTTTATCACCCAAGAAGCATTATTGCTAAAGGCTTTGTTTAGTTTACCAAAAAGTTAAGAAGGTTGTAGAAGCACAATTAATCTCACACATATCTCCTGACGTCTCTCTCTCTCTCTTAATTTATCAGGTGTAGGGAACATTTTGATAATGTAATTATACTTTCGATGATACTCTTCATGATGTTTTAATATTTTATGAGGTATCATGATATAAATCTAATATTACTATATATATATATATATATATATATATATATATATATATATATATATATTTTTAAATTATAAACGGATCGGGTATCCGTTAATCTGGCGGATACGATTTGGATCGAACTATCAACAATCCGCCAGGTTAACGGAGCTGGTTCGGGTTGAATTTTTTTATTAGCAAACAGATTTGGATTTAGGTTGATCCGCTCCAAATCTGGTCCATTTACAGGTCTAGTAAGAATGTAGATAAGGTAGGAGTAAGTGGAGAATGGTAGCTCACCTTGAATGAGAGGAGATGCATGTATATACAGTGTAGGTTTGGGCTTGTCACCCTTTTGTTTCCAATGTGGGCCTAGGTGTGGCCTACCCGAAACCGCAGTGTATGGTATCGGCATCATGTCTGGGCATTATTGGTCTTGTTCTGAATGGCTAGTGAGCCTTGCTCTTCTGATATGTATGCCTGGAGGATATATATATATATATATACCAACAAGTCCCCGGTCAAGAGTTCTCTTGGGTAAGGAGTTTGTCATGGTATAAATATCAAAAGTGCAAGGCGAGCATTCTCAGCATGTGACTTCCGTACGGTGACTATCTCCAGTCCCCCAAGTCCCTAGTTAAGAGGAGTCTTGACTGGGGTGGTGATTTTCTTTCCCAAGTATAAACGGCGCAAGTACTTTTTTTTGAATCAAAGAGGTCAAACTTTATTAATCAATGATCAAATTACATATGACATTGCTCAGCTGTAATCACAGCTAGCATAAAAGGAGGAGAGAAATAAAAAAATTCATGAGCCATAGAACTAGCAAAAGCAGTCATCAAATGTGCTGCCCTATTTGCACTTCTTCTAGTATGAATAACCTTCAAACTCGAATGAGTACTCAAAGTAGCACTCAAATGCTCATATAGTCGCTCCAGCTGCGACCAGTTACTATCTTCACTCCTGCATAGCTGTTGTTGTACAAGAAGAGAATCAGTTTCCACTATTGCTGGCACCAAATTTTGTTCCAACGCAACACCAAAAGCAAATCCACAAACCATTGCTTCAGCATGTTCTGCCGATAGCAACCCAAACAGAGGCTTCCCTCCTGCTGCAATCATTATACCAGTGCTATCCCTTACCACAAAACCACAACTACCCTTTCTTGTGACATGGTTAAAACTACCATCCACATTTATCTTATACAATCCAAAAGATGGGGCTTTCCATCGCTCCAATCGTGATCTGCTATTTAGTTTCACAGAAGGTTGATTATGAAGATGAAAATCCTGCAACCTTGTAGAAGTCTTGAGAAACACATCCCAAGGCTGACAACTTTTCTCATCCCAAACCCTACTGTTGCGTTCTTTCCAAATTCCTCACAACAAGTAAAGCAACTCCCCCAGATTAGTCTGCGACAAACTCTGAACACAGATCTTCAACCATCCTACTAAGTCACTACCCAAAGCCTCAGGGCTAAAGCAAGTTTGAGCCACCACCCCATTATTCTGCAATACCAACTTTGTAAAAGGGCAATCTCTGCATAGATGAATGGTAGTTTCAACTGCATTCGCACAAAGTACACAATCCTGTGTTTCTAATGGCACTCTTCTAGACATTAGTCTATCTCTTGAAGGTAAAATATTATGACATACTCTCCATATATGAATCTTCGCTGAACTAGGTATCAGCACCTTCCATATTTTCTTCCAAAAATCATTATTCACAGATAACCCAAAAGGACTACGGGCATGAGAATGAGAAAAAGAAAAACGGTATGCACTTTTAACAGAATACTTACCATTCTTTTCCAACTTCCAAACTAATCTGTCTACTAAATCTCTTGAGCTTAGTGGAATACTCAAAACCGCTGCAGCTTCTTCAACCGAAAAGAGTCGGTTAACAAGAGGTACATTCCATGTTCCCGGACTCGAAAAAAGATCACAGACCCTAGAGACCTCTGCCAAAGCCGCTTCATTGATATCTGGCTTACCATTTTGTAAATTAGGTATCCAAGAATTCGACTAGATGTTTACATTGACACCATTCCCAATCTGCCAATAGGCACTTTGTTGAAGTAGTTCCCTTGTAGAGAATATACTTCTCCAAGAGTATGACGGAGAAGGATGTAGGTCTACTGTCCAAAAGGACTCAGTTGGAAAGTACCTCGCTTTATAAATACGAGCAATAAGAGAATTAGGATTGCAAAGCACCCTCCAAGCTTGTTTTCCAACCAAAGCAGAGTTAAAATTTGATAAACTTCGAAACCCCAGTCCTCCTTCTTCTCTCGGATTACACAAAGCGTTCCATGTTTTCCAATGGATTTTCCTCTTATCATTAGTGCTTCCCCACCAAAACCAAGCACACATCTGCTCAAGATCCTCACAAAAATTCTTTGTCAATTGAAAGACACTCATAGCATAGCTCGGCAAAGCTTGAGCCACTACTCGAATCAGAATATCTTTCCCTGCTCCACTTAATAGTTTCCCTTGCCAACAAGAAAGTTTCTTAGCCAGATTCTCCTTTATGTAATGGAAAGTTGAAGTCTTCTTCCTACCCACATAAGTGGGTAACCCTAGATACCGCTCATGAGAGGCAACCACCTCGACTCCCATCAAATTCGACACTTCCTCTTGCATGAAAGACGAAACATTTTTGCTAAAAACAATCGAGCTCTTATCAAAATTAACAAGCTGTCCCGATGCTCGCCCATATGTTTCAATAACATTCTGAATTTGGTAGCAATCCTCTAGAGTAGCTTGAGCATATAACATACTATCATCCGCGAATAAAAGATGGTTCACATGTGGAGCATCATCACACACTCCAATCCCTGGAAGCAAACTCAACTCTTGTTTCTGTCTAAGTAACGCTGAGAATCCTTCAGCTCCAAGCAAGAAAAGATAAGAGGATAAGGGATCCCCTTGTCTTAAGCCTCTGCTTGGAATGACAAGACCACGTGGTTTTCCTCGAATCAAAAAAGAGTACCTGACAGTGGTAACGCATTGCATCACCATCTCAATCCAAGAATGAGCAAACCCAAACCTATCCAGAACTTTCCTCAAGAAGGTCCACTCCATGCGATCATAAGCCTTACTTAAGTCAAGTTTCAGAGCCATAAACCCATCACCTCCCTCTTTCTTATTGTGAACAAAATGAGCAATCTCATTGGCTACAAGAATGTTATCCGTAATCAATCTCCCTGGCACGAAAGCACTTTGATATGGAGATATCAAAATCGGTAGAATTAACTTCAACCTATTTGCAATGACTTTTGAGCAAATCTTGTAGATCACATTGCATAAAGCAATTGGCCTCAAATCAAACATACATTCTGGTGTGACCACTTTTGGAATCAAACAAATATGAGTAAAATTAATTTGGCGGAGGAGTTGACCTGACTGCATAAAGCCTTGAACTGTCTCTGTGATTTCTGCACCAACAACGTCCCAATAGTGTTGGAAAAAAAGGGGTGGCATCCCATCCGGTCCAGGGGACTTGGTGGGATACATCTGAAATAATGCATTTCGTACCTCCTCATGAGAACACACTACACACAACTGCTCATTCATACTCTGTGTAACACAAGGCTGTATAGCCGCCAATGTAGTTTCTACAGCCTCCAAATCTATGTCTGAAGCACTGAACATGTTTGTGAAATAGTCAGTAACAACTTTTTCCATTCCCTCATCATCATCACACCACTGCCATTCTCATTATACAATCCCGGAATAGTGTTTTTTCTCTTCCGATTAGCAGCTTTTCTATGAAAGAAACCCGTGTTCCGGTCACCCTCATTCAATCGTTGCCTCCAGAAAGCCTCCTCCTGCAACAGGAATATTTGCAAGCGTCCCATGAGATCTTTCTTCTCATTCTGAACCTCTGATGAGTTCGGTGTATTTAGCAGGACTTCCAGCCTTTCCCTAATGCCCATCATTTGTTGTTGTCGTTCCTTGAACGTCTACCTCTGCCAAACATCTAGCTTCAAACGTGTATGCTCAATTTTTTTAGCAACACTAAACATGGGACTTCCCACCACATCAGCAGACCAAGAGTCCTTCACCACCCCATCTCATTCACCATGCTGGAGCCAAAACGCTTCAAATTTGAAGCGTCTGTGTCGTGGGCGCTGAGAAAGTGGAGTAGGGCTAGCCTGTAGAAGAATGGGGATATGATCAGAGTCACTAGGAGGTAGATGGCGAACCCTAGCATACTCGAAAATGTCAAACCAACATGGAGTGCAAACCGCCCTATCCAGCCTCAGTCTTGTACTCGAGTTCCACCAGGTAGACATCACTCCTTGATAACCCAAATCGAGCAGGTCACCATAACCCAGCGCTTCACGGAAATCCTGCATCTGCCTCTCCGTTCGAAGAGGACCATCAATCTTCTCACTGTTATTAAGGATTTCATTAAAATCCCCAATAACCACCCATGGCAGCGCATCCAAATCACGCAAATCTCTCAACAATTGCCAAGACCGGTCTCTCTCCGTCGTGCAAGAATACCCGTAAAAACCCGTCAATCTCCATCGCGGATCACCCGGTCCTTCTCCGATCTCCAGATCGATGTGATGTGCAGAAAAAGTTCGAACCTGCACGTTGAATTCATCATTCCAAAACATTGCAAGACCTCCTGATTGCCCGACACTCAACACTTCTTTTGAATGAGAAAACCCTAGAGCTCGATGTAAATCCTGAAACCCAGAAAGGGTACTGATCTTTGTTTCACAAAGAAAAATGATTTGAGGACGATTATGAGGGATTAAATCTTTCAAAGCCCTCGTAGTTGTGTCATTGCAGATCCCCCTACAATTCCAGCTGAGAATATCCATCACAAAGATAGATCAGAACTTGCTTTCTAGAATTCTAGAAAGTAAACCCTAGCAGAGCACTAGGTCATATAATTAGTAGAACCTAACAGCGCAAGTACTTGGTTTGCTGTTAGAAAAAAGAATATCTCATAAAAAATTCAAAAAAGTCACTGTAAATAACAATTTAATTCATCTTTCTTCTCAATTCAAGAGTGCCTTTTAATTTCTCATAATATATATTGCGGAAGGTGTTTTTTTGGGCAATGATCAAATACTTTTTCAATTTGATCGATTGCCGAGACAACCCACCATGGATTTGGAGACTAAGCTTGATCAAAGTGTAAACTTTGTTCTTTGCCTTTTAATTTAAAAAACATCCATTTCTGTTTTTTTTTTTTCCCTTTTTACTATTCCTGTTCTAAAATATGTGTTTATTGTGCTCGAATGTAATTCCAATGGTGAATGATGATGGATATTTGCTTTGTATTCATTGTTGTGGCAGTATGCAGAAGATGAGGTACAAAGAGAAATAATTAAGGGGTAAAATTGGAAGTTTAATGACAAAAATATGGTAGGAAGTCTAAATATCAATAGGGATATTGATTATTTACACAATTTGAGCCTAAAAATTGCCCACTTGCTCCACTAAGAGTTTTTTACTCCCATTTACCCATTTTAACATTTATTGACAGTTTTGCCCTCATTTTAATTAATAAACTACACTCCTCTCAGACTCTCTCTCTCTCCCCACCGTCGCTAGACTTAGGCCGGAAATCCGACTCCAGACCAGAACTAGACATCGCCAGATCACCGGACTACAACCCAGACCGCCGGAAAACCTGCATCTGCTCCACTCCTGCACGATCCGACAGATGCTCGACGCCGATGACTACGCAGACCTCAATCAGCCTGCATGTACAATTATTTAAAAAATAAAAAATAAAAAATAAAAGGTAATGGAAGAAACGGTTATTGTAGAGAGAAGAAAGTGAGAGACAAAAGTAAGTTGTGGGATTTTATTTTTTGTTTATTTTCTTAAATTTATTATTCTATAATTGTCATAATTACTCTTATGATTTAATTAAGGGCCCTTGACCCAAAGCACCAAAATTGGCCAAAACTATCTCACTTACCCCAGCAACAGATTTTTATTCCCACTAACCAAACTTAGATAGAAATGACAAATTTATCCTCAGCCTAATTAAATAATTACACAAGTGCCACTCAACTCCTCTCTCCAGCTGCACGATGCATTCTCTCTCTTCACTCCGGCAACGCTCTCTCTCTCTCTCTCTTCACTCCAACAGGCAGCAGCGCTCTTTCTCTCTCTTTCTTCCCTCTCTCTGCCGGCGACTTCTTCTTCTCTCTCTCTGCCGGCTTGCCTGAAGACGATAAAGAAGCTCCGGTCGGAGCTACCTCGCCGGTGGAGAACTCAGATCTCGATGCAATGCCGGAAGTCATGGGCCCTATTCTCCGCCGTCCGATGCCAATCGTCATTGATCCATGCTCCACGGCCTCAAAGAAATCCCGGTCTTCTACGCCTTGCTAGTCTGAGTTTGACGGAAAGGAGAAGAGGACATGGGTGCCCAGATCATTTTCTGGGTGGGACAGAAGGAAAGAAATAAAAAATTTTGAATGTCTATTGGGGGGCAATAGACGTCTATTGGAGGGTAATAGATGTTTTTAAATTGATATAATCTCTTCATTTTTTTCTTTAATCAAAGTTTTATTTGATTAATTTTAGGAAGATTAGTTCTCATTCCAGTTACCGAAAGTTCTATTGGGGGCAATAAACCTTTCCGGCGACCTATGAAATCTCCGACGACCTCTTTAGGGACCTCCAACGAGGTTTTCAGAAAAGTCCAGTGGGTGGCGGCCGGTGACAGGAATCCGGCGAAGTCTCAAATGGTTTCTCTCTCTTCCATTTTCTCTCTCTCGCTAAATAACAAAGGGATGAGGGTAAAATAGTCTTAAAAAAAATTAATGGGGTATTAGGGAATACTTCCTTAGAGTGTGTTTTTTTTTTTTTTTTTTTTTTTTTTGAATCAAGCCCTACGGGGCGAAATAGTATATTCATCACAAGCCAGAACAGGCTATTACATACCATTCCGCTGTCATTTAAAGACATAGACAGACAAGAAGGTAGTGGTAGTACCCACAATGGTACGTAGAAATAGACCCACTCATTATACATTTCAGATCGTAGAGATAGCAAATATCCTCCTTCGGTACTACTCAAGATACGCTAAAGAGACATAGAGTGCACATCGGTGCTTAGTTTCCTAATACAAGGAATTATTGTAATTTAGATAAAACTAAAAAACATAGGGTTGGGCCTAGGCCCTAAACCCTAGCCCAAATAACAGTGGAGTAGGGCAGAAACCCAGCCCAACAATTTGCAGCCCAACATGGTAGTCTTCAAGGAAATTCGCCCCAGGCCCATCAACCGGTTCGGGCCAGTCAGCCTGCTTCTCCCATCCCCCCGCCGCACTGCACCGTCCGGCAAGATCTGTCCGATCCACGTCGCCACGCTTTGCACTGCCACGCCACCCTCTTGGCGTTCCAAATCCCAACGACCTGCAGCACCACGTCGCCCAAGCTCCGCCGCCACGACCTGCATCACGACGGACCAAAACCATCCCCGATCCAGGCTGCCCAAAACCCCACCGCCATCGATCGAGATCCCTAACGTCTGCGATCCAGGAAACCCATCAGTAGAGATCGTAATACCGGCCAGTACAGTCCGACCACCACCATCTAAACCATCCCAGCCGAACCAACTAAAAAGCCAGAGCACATTCCTTCGACGAAGTCACCATGGGCAGTAGTTCTCCAGTCCGGCAGCAACCCCATGATGGCGAGAGGCCAGAGGCTATCCCAACATCCGGGCGCCGCCGAACGAGATCGTGAATTTGAACGGTGTAGGCCTTAGGGTTTTTGGAGCGGAGAGAGAAACCTTTGAGGTTTTTGACTATAGCTTCTGTCATTCCTTAGAGTGTTTTGTGTAAGGAGGAATTAAAAAAACTTAATAGGGTAAGTGAAAAAAAAATCCCTAGAAATGGGGTAAATGGACAAAAACCCTTTAATTAATTCTCAAAGTTTTTTAATTTTTTAGGGTCATTTTTGTCAAAAATTTTAATTTTGGCAAACAAAAACTCTTCTCTTAATAATACTATAGATAATAGTACAAGTGCGTTAAGAGTTTCAAGGCACTCGATTGGTCGGATTGATTATTTGCAAAACAAAAGGGATAGTAGTACAGAACCATCCAACAGGTTAAAATTAGAGATTTAGCAATTTTAACGTTCTTCAAAACAAAAGGGACAGTAGCATAAAATTCTTAGTCACTTGGTGACTGTGTAAACATTACTCATGTTATGCAGTAATCAGTAATAATCACATGGCCACCAGGTGGTCAAGAATTTTGTGATCACCCATCTTTTGATTTAATTTCAAGGACTGAGATTAAAATACTTAAAATTTAACTTTTTTTAATTTCCATAATTTTTAGAGCCACATTGGAACATTTCATAATGCGATGATCTTGAATGGGGTTACGCATGCTACCCAAGGCCAAACCAGTTGCAGCACGCGTATAGCTAGAAATAAGCCTACCAATGTTGGCAACAGACCCAGTTGTAGCAAGAGATGCAAAGTGGATCATAAATAATTCAGCGATCTATTATAAAGTGAATAATATGAAATCTGCGCAGACCACTTTAGAAGATCAGGCTACAATCAGAAGAACTGTAGCTTTTGTTTTGTTCAATGTTGGTTCTTACTACCATATATGCTTTAAGTTTGGTCCCTCTGAGCTCTGACATCATTCGATCAATGGTGGCAAGGCTTCTCCAAGCCTCCAACCAACAATTGGTCTTGGATGACATACCTGAAGTTGGTGTAATCTTGTACATGAATAGAGAAAAAAAGTTTAAAAAGCAGAAAATTTATAAACCTTGGACAAATCAAAAGAGACGAATGACTAATGAAATTTTGGGAAAAGACATAAACCCACCTTAAATCCCACTTAGATACATCTCAATGAACATCAGAAATAAACAGAAGTCGTTGATTAAAATGTTTTGTATACTTATTTGGTATTTAAAAGATAAATAAGTTGAAAAAAGTAAATTACAGATTACGTTCCACTCCATACAACTCAATGAGGCCCTATTTCTAACCATTTATACGAAGATTTTCATGCAGTCTTACATCAAAAGTAAATGCATTACATTGTTACATTCATGTGAAGTATAGTATTATGAGCGGACAACCCTTGGATACCAAGTACCAAACCTATAGTTCGATCCACCTCCACAACAGTTGGCAAGAAACTTCCATCAATGGCCAATTGCCCAATTGAGTTACCCCTTCTACAGTTGAAAAGTAAGTTTCACTCAGAATAAGTTAGAGAGCGTGCAATACCTTTTTTTATTCACCCGTAAGTTTTTCAAATCAATTTTTAGTTGTATAAAATATCAATGAGACCTCATAGGCAACCACATATTTAATTATACGTTCCTCTTTCTTTACCACGAAAATCAAAATCAAAATCAAAGCAAAATCTTGCTTGTACATAACAAGGTTTTATGGCATTGGCTTATCGCTAACAATTTGAGGATGTACCAATAAGACACCCAGAATAATTCTTTCTCTAAGAACCTCTTTTTTCAACTGCTACAACAATTCTTATGTACCCCAGAGTCCCAATATATGAAG